>NC_092148.1:427500-582500 GCF_045791955.1 Oncorhynchus clarkii lewisi | reverse complement strand
GATGGCTGTTTGCGAAGTGAGTTGGTGCTTCGGCAGAGAAAATAGTCACCTAACGTGGGGCTCGAACCCACGACCATGAGATTAAGAGTCTCATGCTCTAACGACTGAGCTAGCCAGGTACCTCAAAAGTAGTTTTGACTTGGTACGAATATCGTACAGCCCAGTTTCTGCAAAATATGGTGATCAGTGAGAGTGTTGTTGATGGATCCTGTGGTGCAATCTGTTAGCGTGTTGTACTTATACAGCAGTAAACAGCAATTAGATGATAAGGTTATGAGTTCAAGCCCCACCAGGAGCAAGTATTGTTCTTGAAGCCTCTGCCTGTCTATTTCTTGTCCGGAAAATGATAATTTATTCAATCCATTTAGGAGTACAATTCATCTGTAATAGGTATGTCATTGAGATGACAGGTCAGAGTGCAGGCAGAGATAGAATACAAATTCATAGCCTTCTGTATCACCAGCTATGCAGTGTGGCAAGCTTGCTCGAAATTCCAAGCGGATGGTTGTTTGCGAAGTGAGTTGGTGCTTTGGCAGAGAAAAAAATCACCTAACGTGGGGCTCGAACCCACGACCCTGAGATTAAGAGTCTCATGCTCTACCGACTGAGCTAGCCAGGTGCCTCAATGGTGATTTTGAGTTGGTTCGAATATCGTACATCCCAGTTTCTGCAAAATATGGTGATCAGTGCGTGTTGTTGATGGATCCTGTGGTGCAATCTGTTAGCGTGTTGTACTTATACAGCAGTATACAGCAATTAAATGCGAAGGTTATGAGTTCAAGGCCCACCAGGAGCAAGTATTCTTCTTGAAGCCTCTGCCTGTCTATTTCTTGTCCGGAAAATGATAATTTATTCAATCCATTGAGATGACAGGTCAGAGTGCAGGCAGAGATAGAATACAAATTCATAGCCTTCTGTATCACCAGATATGCAGTGTGGCAAGCTTGCTCGAAATTCCAAGCGGATGGCTGTTTGCGAAGTGAGGTAGTGCTTCGGCAGAGAAAATAGTCACCTAACGTGGGGCTCGAACCCACGACCCTGAGATTAAGAGTCTCATGCTCTACCGACTGAGCTAGCCAGGTACCTCAGTAGTATTTTTGACTTGGTACGAATATCGTACAGCCCAGTTTCTGCAAAATATGGTGATCAGTGAGTGTGTTGTTGATGGATCCTGAGGTGCAATCTGTTAGCGTGTTGTACTTATACAGCAGTATCCAGCAATTATTTGCGAAGGTTATGAGTTCAAGGCCCACCAGGAGCAAGTATTCTTCTTGAAGCCTCTGCCTGTCTATTTCTTGTCCGGAAAATTATAATTTATTCAATCCATTTAGGAGTACAATTCATTGGTAATAGGTATGTCATTGAGATGACAGGTCAGAGTGCAGGCAGAGATAGAATACAAATTCATAGCCTTCTGTATCACCAGCTATGCAGTGTGGCAAGCTTGCTCGAAATTCCAACGTGGGGCTCGAAACCACGACCCTGAGATTAAGAGTCTCATGCTCTACCGACTGAGCTAGCCAGGTACCTCGATGGTGATTTTGAGTTGGTTCGAATATCTTACATCCCAGTTTCTGCAAAATATGGTGATCAGTGCGTGTTGTTGATGGATCCTGTGGTGCAATCTGTTAGCGTGTTGTACTTATACAGCAGTATACAGCAATTAGATGCGAAGGTTATGAGTTCAAGGCCCACCAGGAGCAAGTATTCTTCTTGAAGCCTCTGCCTGTCTATTTCTTGTCCGGAAAATGATAATTTATTCAATCCATTTAGGAGTACAATTCATTGGTAATAGGTATGTCATTGTGATGACAGGTCAGAGTGCAGGCAGAGATAGAATACAAATTCATAGCCTTCTATGTATCTTCTATGTATCACCAGCTATGCAGGCTGGTAAGCCTGCTCGAAATTCCAAGCGGATGGCTGTTTGCGAAGTGAGTTGGTGCTTCGGCAGAGAAAATAGTCACCTAACGTGGGGCTCGAACCCACGACCATGAGATTAAGAGTCTCATGCTCTAACGACTGAGCTAGCCAGGTACCTCAAAAGTAGTTTTGACTTGGTACGAATATCGTACAGCCCAGTTTCTGCAAAATATGGTGATCAGTGAGAGTGTTGTTGATGGATCCTGTGGTGCAATCTGTTAGCGTGTTGTACTTATACAGCAGTAAACAGCAATTAGATGATAAGGTTATGAGTTCAAGCCCCACCAGGAGCAAGTATTGTTCTTGAAGCCTCTGCCTGTCTATTTCTTGTCCGGAAAATGATAATTTATTCAATCCATTTAGGAGTACAATTCATCTGTAATAGGTATGTCATTGAGATGACAGGTCAGAGTGCAGGCAGAGATAGAATACAAATTCATAGCCTTCTGTATCACCAGCTATGCAGTGTGGCAAGCTTGCTCGAAATTCCAAGCGGATGGTTGTTTGCGAAGTGAGTTGGTGCTTTGGCAGAGAAAAAAATCACCTAACGTGGGGCTCGAACCCACGACCCTGAGATTAAGAGTCTCATGCTCTACCGACTGAGCTAGCCAGGTGCCTCAATGGTGATTTTGAGTTGGTTCGAATATCGTACATCCCAGTTTCTGCAAAATATGGTGATCAGTGCGTGTTGTTGATGGATCCTGTGGTGCAATCTGTTAGCGTGTTGTACTTATACAGCAGTATACAGCAATTAAATGCGAAGGTTATGAGTTCAAGGCCCACCAGGAGCAAGTATTCTTCTTGAAGCCTCTGCCTGTCTATTTCTTGTCCGGAAAATGATAATTTATTCAATCCATTGAGATGACAGGTCAGAGTGCAGGCAGAGATAGAATACAAATTCATAGCCTTCTGTATCACCAGATATGCAGTGTGGCAAGCTTGCTCGAAATTCCAAGCGGATGGCTGTTTGCGAAGTGAGGTAGTGCTTCGGCAGAGAAAATAGTCACCTAACGTTGGGCTCGAACCCACGACCCTGAGATTAAGAGTCTCATGCTCTACCAACTGAGCTAGCCAGGTACCTCAACAGTATCTTTGACCTGGTACGAATATCGTACATCCCAGTTTCTGCAAAATATGGTGATCAGTGCGTGTTATTGATGGATCCTGTGGTGCAATCTGTTAGCGTGTTGTACTTATACAGCAGTATACAGCAATTAAATGCGAAGGTTATGAGTTCAAGGCCCACCAGGAGCAAGTATTCTTCTTGAAGCCTCTGCCTGTCTATTTCTTGTCCGGAAAATGATAATTTATTCAATCCATTTAGGAGTACAATTCATTGGTAATAGGTATGTCATTGAGATGACAGGTCAGAGTGCAGGCAGAGATAGAACACAAATTCATAGCCTTCTGTATCACCAGCTATGCAGGCTGGGAAGCCTGCTCGAAATTCCAAGCGGATGGCTGTTTGCGAAGTGATGGTGCTTCGGCAGAGAAAATAGTCACCTAACGTGGGGCTCGAACCCACGACCCTGAGATTAAGAGTATCATGCTCTACCGACTGAGCTAGCCAGGTACCTCAGTAGTATTTTTGACTTGGTACGAATATCGTACAGCCCAGTTTCTGCAAAATATGGTGATCAGTGAGAGTGTTGTTGATGGATCCTGAGGTGCAATCTGTTAGCGTGTTGTACTTATATAGCAGTATACAGCAATTAGATGATAAGGTTATGAGTTCAAGCCCCACCAGGAGCAAGTATTGTTCTTGAAGCCTCTGCCTGTCTATTTCTTGTCCGGAAAATGATAATTTATTCAATCCATTTAGGAGTACAATTCATCTGTAATAGGTATGTAATTGAGATGACAGGTCAGAGTGCAGGCAGAGATAGAATACAAATTCATAGCCTTCTGTATCACCAGCTATGCAGTGTGGCAAGCTTGCTCGAAATTCCAAGCGGATGGTTGTTTGCGAAGTGCTCCGGCAGAGAAAATAATCACCTAACGTGGGGCTCGAACCCACGACCCTGAGATTAAGAGTCTCATGCTCTACCGACTGAGCTAGCCAGGTACTTCGATGGTGATTTTGAGTTAGTTCGAATATCTTACATCCCAGTTTCTGCAAAATATGGTGATCAGTGCGTGTTGTTGATGGATCCTGTGGTGCAATCTGTTAGCGTGTTGTACTTATACAGCAGTATACAGCAATTAGATGCGAAGGTTATGAGTTCAAGGCCCACCAGGAGCAAGTATTCTTCTTGAAGCCTCTGCCTGTCTATTTCTTGTCCGGAAAATTATAATTTATTCAATCCATTTAGGAGTACAATTCATTGGTAATAGGTATGTCATTGAGATGACAGGTCAGAGTGCAGGCAGAGATAGAACACAAATTCATAGCCTTCTGTATCATCAGCTATGCAGTGTGGCAAGCTTGCTCGAAAGTCCAACGTGGGGCTCGAAACCACGACCCTGAGATTAAGAGTCTCATGCTCTACCGACTGAGCTAGCCAGGTACCTCGATGGTGATTTTGAGTTGGTTCGAATATCTTACATCCCAGTTTTAGCAAAATATGGTGATCAGTGCGTGTTGTTGATGGATCCTGTGGTGCAATCTGTTAGCGTGTTGTACTTATACAGCAGTATACAGCAATTAGATGATAAGGTTATGAGTTCAAGCCCCACCAGGAGCAAGTATTGTTCTTGAAGCCTCTGCCTGTCTATTTCTTGTCCGGAAAATGATAATTTATTCAATCCATTTAGGAGTAAAATTCATTGGTAATAGGTATGTCATTGTGATGACAGGTCAGAGTGCAGGCAGAGATAGAATACAAATTCATAGCCTTCTATGTATCACCAGCCATGCAGGCTGGCAAGCCTGCTCGAAATTCCAAGCGGATGGCTGTTTGTGAAGTGAGTTGGTGCTTCGGCAGGGAAAATAGTCACCTAACGTGGGGCTCGAACCCACGACCCTGAGATTAAGAGTCTCATGCTCTACCGACTGAGCTAGCCAGGTACCTCAATAGTATTTTTGACTTGGTACGAATAAGGTTTTGACTTGGTACGATGATAAGGTTATGAGTTCAAGCCCCACCAGGAGCAAGTATTGTTCTTGAAGCCTCTGCCTGTCTATTTCTTGTCCGGAAAATGATCATTTATTCAATCCATTGAGGAGTACAATTCATCGGTAATAAGTATGTCATTCAGATGACAGGTCAGAGTGCAGGCAGAGTTAGAATACAAATGCATAGCCTTCTGTATCATCAGCTATGCAGTGTGGCAAGCTTGCTCGAAAGTCCAACGTGGGGCTCGAAACCACGACCCTGAGATTAAGAGTCTCATGCTCTACCGACTGAGCTAGCCAGGTACCTCAATGGTGATTTTGAGTTGGTTCGAATATCTTACATCCCAGTTTCTGCAAAATATGGTGATCAGTGAGAGTGTTGTTGATGGATCCTGTGGTGCAATCTGTTAGCGTGTTGTACTTATACAGCAGTATACAGCAATTAGATGATAAGGTTATGAGTTCAAGCCCCACCAGGAGCAAGTATTGTTCTTGAAGCTTCTGCCTGTCTATTTCTTGTCCGGAAAAGGATAATTTATTCAATCCATTTAGGAGTACAATTCACCGGTAATAGGTATGTCATTGAGATGACGGTCAGAGTGCAGGCAGAGATAGAATACACATTCATAGCCTTCTGTATCACCAGCTATGCAGTGTGGCAAGCTTGCTCGAAATTCCAAGCGGATGGTTGTTTGCGAAGTGAGTTGGTGTTTCGGCAGAGAAAATAATCACCTAACGTGGGGCTCGAACCCACGACCCTGAGATTAAGAGTCTCATGCTCTGCCGACTGAGCTAGCCAGGTACCTCAATAGTATTTTTGACTTGGTACGAATATCGTACAGCCCAGTTTCTGCAAAATATGGTGATCAGTGAGAGTGTTGTTGATGGATCCTGTGGTGCAATCTGTTAGCGTGTTGTACTTATACAGCAGTATACAGCAATTAGATGATAAGGTTATGAGTTCAAGCTCCACCAGGAGCAAGTATTGTTCTTGAAGCCTCTGCCTGTCTATTTCTTGTCCGGAAAATGATAATTTATTCAATCCATTTAGGAGTACAATTCACCTGTAATAGGTATGTCATTGAGATGACAGGTCAGAGTGTAGGCAGAGATAGAATACAAATTCATAGCCTTCTGTATCACCAGCTATGCAGTGTGGCAAGCTTGCTCGAAATTCCAAGCGGATGGTTGTTTGCGAAGTGAGTTGGTGCTTCGGCAGAGAAAATAATCACCTAACGTGGGGCTCGAACCCACGAACCTGAGATTAAGAGTCTCATGCTCTACCGATTGAGCAAGCCAGGTACCTCACTAGTATTTTTGACTTGGTACGAATATCGTACAGCCCAGTTTCTGCAAAATATGGTGATCAGTGAGAGTGTTGTTGATGGATTCTGTGGTGCAATCTGTTAGCGTGTTGTACTTATACAGCAGTATACAGCAATTAGATGATAAGGTTATGAGTTCAAGCCCCACCAGGAGCAAGAATTGTTCTGGAAGCCTCTGCTTGTCTATTTCTTTCCCGGAAAATGATAATTTATTCAATCCATTTAGGAGTACAATTCATCGGTAATAGGTATGTCATTGAGATGACAGGTCAGAGTGCAGGCAGGGATAGAATACAAATTCATAGCCTTCTGTATCACCAGCTATGCAGGCTTGCAAGACTGCTCGAAATTCCAAGCGGATGGCTGTTTGCGAAGTCAGTTGGTGCTTCGGCAGAGAAAATAATCACCTAATGTGGAGCTCGAACCCACGACCCTAAGATTAAGAGTCTCATGCTCTACCGACTGAGCTAGCCAGGTACCGCAATAGTATTTTTGACTTGGTACGAATATCGTACAGCCCAGTTTCTGCAAAATATGGTGATCAGTGAGAGTGTTGTTGATGGATCGTGTGGTGCAATCTGTTAGCGTGTTGTACTTATACAGCAGTATACAGCAATTAGATGATAAGGTTATGAGTTCAAGCCCCACCAGGAGCAAGTATTGTTCTTGAAGCCTCTGCCTGTCTATTTCTTGTCCGGAAAATGATAATTTATTCAATCCATTTAGGAGTACAATTCATCGGTAATAGGTATGTCATTGAGATGACAGGTCAGAGTGCAGGCAGAGATACAATACAAATTCATAGCCTTCGGTATCACCAGCTATGCAGTGTGGCAAGCTTGCTCGAAATTCCAAGCGTATGGTTGTTTGCGAAGTGAGTTGGTGTTTCGGCAGAGAAAATAATCACCTAACGTGGGGCTCGAACCCACGACCCTGAGATTAAGAGTCTCATGCTCTACCGACTGAGCTAGCCAGGTACCTCAATGGTGATTTTGAGTTGGTTCGAATATCGTACATCCCAGTTTCTGTAAAATATGGTGATCAGTGCGTGTTGTTGATGGATCCTGTGGTGCAATCTGTTAGCGTGTTGTACTTATACAGCAGTATACAGCAATTATATCCTTCCTGTTTGGCCCTGTCCGGGGGTGTCCTCGGAGTGGGCCACAGTGTCTCCTGACCCCTCCTGTCTCAGCCTCCAGTATTTATGCTGCAGTAGTTTATGTGTCGGGGGGCTAGGGTCAGTTTGTTATATCTGGAGTACTTCTCCTGTCCTATTCGGTGTCCTGTGTGAATCTAAGTGTGCGTTCTCTAATTCTCTCCTTCTCTCTTTCTCTCTCTCGGAGGACCTGAGCCCTAGGACTATGCCCCAGGACTACCTGACATGATGACTCCTTGCTGTCCCCAGTCCACCTGGCTGTGCTGCTGCTCCAGTTTCAACTGACCTGAGCCCTAGGACCATGCCCCAGGAATACCTGACATGATGACTCCTTGCTGTCCCCAGTCCACCTGACTGTGCTGCTGCTCCAGTTTCAACTATTCTGCCTTATTATTATTCGACCATGCTGGTCATCTATGAACATTTGAACATCTTGACCATGTTTTGTTATAATCTCCACCCGGCACAGCCAGAAGAGGACTGGCCACCCCACATAGCCTGGTTCCTCTCTAGGTTTCTTCCTAGGTTTTGGCCTTTCTAGGGAGTTTTTCCTAGCCACCGTGCTTCTACACCTGCATTGCTTGCTGTTTGGGGTTTTAGGCTGGGTTTCTGTACAGCACTTTGAGATATCAGCTGATGTACGAAGGGATATATAAATAAATTTGATTTGATTTGATTTGATTTGAATTAGATGCGAAGGTTATGAGTTCAAGGCCCACCAGGAGCAAGTATTCTTCTTGAAGCCTCTGCCTGTCTATTTCTTGTCCGGAAAATGATAATTTATTCAATCCATTTAGGAGTACAATTCATTGGTAATAGGTATGTCATTGAGATGACAGGTCAGAGTGCAGGAAGAGATAGAATACAAATTCACAGCCTTCTGGATCACCAGCTATGCAAGCCTGCTCGTAATTCCAAGCTACAGAATGTTTGCGAAGTGAGTTGGTGCTTCGGCAGAGAAAATAATCACCTAACGTGGAGCTCGAACCCACGACCCTGAGATTAAGAGTCTCATGCTCTGCCGACTGAGCTAGCCAGTTACCTCAATGGTGATTTTGAGTTGGTTCGAATATCGTACAGCCCAGTTTCTGCAAAATATGGTGATCAGTGAGAGTGTTGTTGATGGATCCTGTGGTGCAATCTGTTAGCGTGTTGTACTTATACAGCAGTATACAGCAATTAGATGATAAGGTTATGAGTTCAAGCTCCACCAGGAGCAAGTATTGTTCTTGAAGCCTCTGCCTGTCTATTTCTTGTCCGGAAAATGATAATTTATTCAATCCATTTAGGAGTACAATTCACCGGTAATAGGTATGTCATTGAGATGACAGGTCAGAGTGTAGGCAGAGATAGAATACAAATTCATAGTCTTCTGTATCACCAGCTATGCAGTGTGGCAAGCTTGCTCGAAATTCCAAGCGGATGGTTGTTTGCGAAGTGAGTTGGTGCTTCGGCAGAGAAAATAATCACCTAACGTGGGGCTCGAACCCACGACCCTGAGATTAAGAGTCTCATGCTCTACCGACTGAGCTAGCCAGGTACGTGAATAGTATTTTTGACTTGGTACGAATATCGTACAGCCCAGTTTCTGCAAAATATGGTGATCAGTGCGTGTTGTTGATGGATCCTGCGGTGCAATCTGTTAGCGTGTTGTACTTATACAGCAGTATACAGCAATTAGATGCGAAGGTTATGAGTTCAAGGCCCACCAGGAGCAAGTATGCTTCTTGAAGCCTCTGCCTGTCTATTTCTTGTCCGGAAAATGATAATTTATTCAATCCATTTAGGAGTACAATTCATCGGTAATAGGTATGTCATTGAGATGACAGGTCGGAGTGCAGGCAGAGATAGAATACAAATTCATAGCCTTCTGTATCACCAGCTATGCAGTGTGGCAAGCCTGCTCGAAATTCCAAGCGGATGGCTGTTTGCGAAGTGAGTTGGTGCTTCGGCAGAGAAAATAATCACCTAACGTGGGGCTCGAACCCACGACCCTGAGATTAAGAGTCTCATGCTCTACCGACTGAGCTAGCCAGGTACCTCAGTAGTATTTTTGACTTGGTACGAATATCGTACAGCCCAGTTTCTGCAAAATATGGTGATCAGTGAGAGTGTTGTTGATGGATCCTGTGGTGCAATCTGTTAGCGTGCTGTACTTATACAGCAGTATACAGCAATTAGATGACAAGGTTATGAGTTCAAGCCCCACCAGGAGCAAGTATTGTTCTTGAAGCCTCTGCCTGTCTATTTCTTGTCCGGAAAATGATAATTTATTCAATCCATTTAGGAGTACAATTCATCTGTAATAGGTATGTAATTGAGATGACAGGTCAGAGTGCAGGCAGAGATAGAATACAAATTCATAGCCTTCTGTATCACCAGCTATGCAGTGTGGCAAGCTTGCTCGAAATTCCAAGCGGATGGCTGTTTGTGAAGTGAGTTGGTGCTTCGGCAGGGAAAATAGTCACCTAACGTGGGGCTCGAACCCACGACCCTGAGATTAAGAGTCTCATGCTCTATCGACTGAGCTAGCCAGGTACGTGAATAGTATTTTTGACTTGGTACGAATATCGTACAGCCCAGTTTCTGCAAAATATGGTGATCAGTGCGTGTTGTTGATGGATCCTGCGGTGCAATCTGTTAGCGTGTTGTACTTATACAGCAGTATACAGCAATTAGATGCGAAGGTTATGAGTTCAAGGCCCACCAGGAGCAAGTATGCTTCTTGAAGCCTCTGCCTGTCTATTTCTTGTCCGGAAAATGATAATTTATTCAATCCATTTAGGAGTACAATTCATCGGTAATAGGTATGTCATTGAGATGACAGGTCGGAGTGCAGGCAGAGATAGAATACAAATTCATAGCCTTCTGTATCACCAGCTATGCAGTGTGGCAAGCCTGCTCGAAATTCCAAGCGGATGGCTGTTTGCGAAGTGAGTTGGTGCTTCGGCAGAGAAAATAATCACCTAACGTGGGGCTCGAACCCACGACCCTGAGATTAAGAGTCTCATGCTCTACCGACTGAGCTAGCCAGGTACGTGAATAGTATTTTTGACTTGGTACGAATATCGTACAGCCCAGTTTCTGCAAAATATGGTGATCAGTGCGTGTTGTTGATGGATCCTGCGGTGCAATCTGTTAGCGTGTTGTACTTATACAGCAGTATACAGCAATTAGATGACAAGGTTATGAGTTCAAGCCCCACCAGGAGCAAGTATTGTTCTTGAAGCCTCTGCCTGTCTATTTCTTGTCCGGAAAATGATAATTTATTCAATCCATTTAGGAGTACAATTCATCTGTAATAGGTATGTAATTGAGATGACAGGTCAGAGTGCAGGCAGAGATAGAATACAAATTCATAGCCTTCTGTATCACCAGCTATGCAGTGTGGCAAGCTTGCTCGAAATTCCAAGCGGATGGTTGTTTGCGAAGTGCTCCGGCAGAGAAAATAATCACCTAACGTGGGGCTCGAACCCACGACCCTGAGATTAAGAGTCTCATGCTCTACCGACTGAGCTAGCCAGGTACTTCGATGGTGATTTTGAGTTAGTTCGAATATCTTACATCCCAGTTTCTGCAAAATATGGTGATCAGTGCGTGTTGTTGATGGATCCTGTGGTGCAATCTGTTAGCGTGTTGTACTTATACAGCAGTATACAGCAATTAGATGCGAAGGTTATGAGTTCAAGGCCCACCAGGAGCAAGTATTCTTCTTGAAGCCTCTGCCTGTCTATTTCTTGTCCGGAAAATTATAATTTATTCAATCCATTTAGGAGTACAATTCATTGGTAATAGGTATGTCATTGAGATGACAGGTCAGAGTGCAGGCAGAGATAGAACACAAATTCATAGCCTTCTGTATCATCAGCTATGCAGTGTGGCAAGCTTGCTCGAAAGTCCAACGTGGGGCTCGAAACCACGACCCTGAGATTAAGAGTCTCATGCTCTACCGACTGAGCTAGCCAGGTACCTCGATGGTGATTTTGAGTTGGTTCGAATATCTTACATCCCAGTTTTAGCAAAATATGGTGATCAGTGCGTGTTGTTGATGGATCCTGTGGTGCAATCTGTTAGCGTGTTGTACTTATACAGCAGTATACAGCAATTAGATGATAAGGTTATGAGTTCAAGCCCCACCAGGAGCAAGTATTGTTCTTGAAGCCTCTGCCTGTCTATTTCTTGTCCGGAAAATGATAATTTATTCAATCCATTTAGGAGTAAAATTCATTGGTAATAGGTATGTCATTGTGATGACAGGTCAGAGTGCAGGCAGAGATAGAATACAAATTCATAGCCTTCTATGTATCACCAGCCATGCAGGCTGGCAAGCCTGCTCGAAATTCCAAGCGGATGGCTGTTTGTGAAGTGAGTTGGTGCTTCGGCAGGGAAAATAGTCACCTAACGTGGGGCTCGAACCCACGACCCTGAGATTAAGAGTCTCATGCTCTACCGACTGAGCTAGCCAGGTACCTCAATAGTATTTTTGACTTGGTACGAATAAGGTTTTGACTTGGTACGATGATAAGGTTATGAGTTCAAGCCCCACCAGGAGCAAGTATTGTTCTTGAAGCCTCTGCCTGTCTATTTCTTGTCCGGAAAATGATCATTTATTCAATCCATTTAGGAGTACAATTCATCGGTAATAGGTATGTCATTCAGATGACAGGTCAGAGTGCAGGCAGAGTTAGAATACAAATGCATAGCCTTCTGTATCATCAGCTATGCAGTGTGGCAAGCTTGCTCGAAAGTCCAACGTGGGGCTCGAAACCACGACCCTGAGATTAAGAGTCTCATGCTCTACCGACTGAGCTAGCCAGGTACCTCGATGGTGATTTTGAGTTGGTTCGAATATCTTACATCCCAGTTTCTGCAAAATATGGTGATCAGTGAGAGTGTTGTTGATGGATCCTGTGGTGCAATCTGTTAGCGTGTTGTACTTATACAGCAGTATACAGCAATTAGATGATAAGGTTATGAGTTCAAGCCCCACCAGGAGCAAGTATTGTTCTTGAAGCTTCTGCCTGTCTATTTCTTGTCCGGAAAAGGATAATTTATTCAATCCATTTAGGAGTACAATTCACCGGTAATAGGTATGTCATTGAGATGACGGTCAGAGTGCAGGCAGAGATAGAATACACATTCATAGCCTTCTGTATCACCAGCTATGCAGTGTGGCAAGCTTGCTCGAAATTCCAAGCGGATGGTTGTTTGCGAAGTGAGTTGGTGTTTCGGCAGAGAAAATAATCACCTAACGTGGGGCTCGAACCCACGACCCTGAGATTAAGAGTCTCATGCTCTGCCGACTGAGCTAGCCAGGTACCTCAATAGTATTTTTGACTTGGTACGAATATCGTACAGCCCAGTTTCTGCAAAATATGGTGATCAGTGAGAGTGTTGTTGATGGATCCTGTGGTGCAATCTGTTAGCGTGTTGTACTTATACAGCAGTATACAGCAATTAGATGATAAGGTTATGAGTTCAAGCTCCACCAGGAGCAAGTATTGTTCTTGAAGCCTCTGCCTGTCTATTTCTTGTCCGGAAAATGATAATTTATTCAATCCATTTAGGAGTACAATTCATCGGTAATAGGTATGTCATTGAGATGACAGGTCAGAGTGCAGGCAGGGATAGAATACAAATTCATAGCCTTCTGTATCACCAGCTATGCAGTGTGGCAAGCTTGCTCGAAATTCCAAGCGGATGGTTGTTTGCGAAGTGAGTTGGTGCTTCGGCAGAGAAAATAATCACCTAACGTGGGGCTCGAACCCACGACCCTGAGATTAAGAGTCTCATGCTCTACCGACTGAGCTAGCCAGGTACGTAAATAGTATTTTTGACTTGGTACGAATATCGTACAGCCCAGTTTCTGCAAAATATGGTGATCAGTGCGTGTTGTTGATGGATCCTGCGGTGCAATCTGTTAGCGTGTTGTACTTATACAGCAGTATACAGCAATTAGATGCGAAGGTTATGAGTTCAAGGCCCACCAGGAGCAAGTATGCTTCTTGAAGCCTCTGCCTGTCTATTTCTTGTCCGGAAAATGATAATTTATTCAATCCATTTAGGAGTACAATTCATCGGTAATAGGTATGTCATTGAGATGACAGGTCGGAGTGCAGGCAGAGATAGAATACAAATTCATAGCCTTCTGTATCACCAGCTATGCAGTGTGGCAAGCCTGCTCGAAATTCCAAGCGGATGGCTGTTTGCGAAGTGAGTTGGTGCTTCGGCAGAGAAAATAATCACCTAACGTGGGGCTCGAACCCACGACCCTGAGATTAAGAGTCTCATGCTCTACCAACTGAGCTAGCCAGGTACCTCAATAGTATTTTTGACTTGGTACGAATAAGGTTTTGACTTGGTACGATGATAAGGTTATGAGTTCAAGCCCCACCAGGAGCAAGTATTGTTCTTGAAGCCTCTGCCTGTCTATTTCTTGTCCGGAAAATGATAATTTATTCAATCCATTTAGGAGTACAATTCACCGGTAATAGGTATGTCATTGAGATGACAGGTCAGAGTGCAGGCAGAGATAGAATACAAATTCATAGCCTTCTGTATCACCAGCTATGCAGTGTGGCAAGCTTGCTCGAAATTCCAAGCGGATGGTTGTTTGCGAAGTGAGTTGGTGTTTCGGCAGAGAAAATAATCACCTAACGTGGGGCTCAAACCCACGACCCTGAGATTAAGAGTCTCATGCTCTACCGACTGAGCTAGCCAGGTACCTCGATGGTGATTTTGAGTTGGTTCGAATATCGTACATCCCAGTTTCTGCAAAATATGGTCATCGGTGTGTGTTGTTGATGGAGCCTGTGGTGCAATCTGTTAGCGTGTTGTACTTATACAGCAGTATACAGCAATTAGATGCGAAGGTTATGAGTTCAAGGCCCACCAGGAAGTATTCTTCTTGAAGCCTCTGCCTGTCTATTTCTTGTCCGGAAAATGATAATTTATTCAATCCATTTAGGAGTACAATTCATTGGTAATAGGTATGTCATTGAGATGACAGGTCAGAGTGCAGGAAGAGATAGAATACAAATTCACAGCCTTCTGTATCACCAGCTATGCAAGCCTGCTCGAAATTCCAAGCTCCAGGCTGTTTGCGAAGTGAGTTAGTGCTTCGGCAGAGAAAATAATCACCTAACGTGGGGCTCGAACCCACGACCCTGAGATTAAGAGCCTCATGCTCTGCCGACTGAGCTAGCCAGGTACCTCAATAGTATTTTTGACTTGGTACGAATATCGTACAGCCCAGTTTCTGCAAAATATGGTGATCAGTGAGAGTGTTGTTGATGGATCCTGTGGTGCAATCTGTTAGCGTGTTGTACTTATACAGCAGTATACAGCAATTAGATGATAAGATTATGAGTTCAAGGCCCACCAGGAGCAAGTATTCTTCTTGAAGCCTCTGCCTGTCTATTTCTTGTCCGGAAATTTATAATTTATTCAATTCATTTAGGAGCACAATTCATTAGTAATAGGTATGTCATTGAGATGACAGGTCAGAGTGCAGGCAGAGATAGAATACAAATTCATAGCCTTCTGTATCACCAGCTATGCAGGCTGGCAAGCCTGCTCGAAATTCCAAGCGGATGGCTGTTTGCGAAGTGAGTTGGTGCTTCGGCAGAGAAAATAATCACCTAACGTGGGGCTCGAACCCACGACCCTGAGATTAAGAGTCTCATGCTCTACCGACTGAGCTAGCCAGGTACCTCAATAGTGTTTTTGACTTGGTACGAATATCGTACAGCCCAGTTTCTGCAAAATATGGTGATCAGTGAGAGTGTTGTTGATGGATCCTGTGGTGCAATCTGTTAGCGTGTTGTACTTCTACAGCAGTATACAGCAATTAGATGATAAGGTTATGAGTTCAAGCCCCACCAGGAGCAAGTATTGTTCTTGAAGCCTCTGCCTGTCTATTTCTTGTCCGGAAAATGATAATTTATTCAATCCATTTAGGAGTACAATTCATCGGTAATAGGTATGTCATTGAGATGACAGGTCAGAGTGCAGGCAGAGATAGAATACAAATTCATAGCCTTCTGTATCACCAGCTATGCAGTGTGGCAAGCCTGCTCGAAATTCCAAGCGGATGGCTGTTTGCGAAGTGAGTTGGTGCTTCGGCAGAGAAAATAATCACCTAACGTGGGGCTCAAACCCACGAACCTGAGATTAAGAGTCTCATGCTCTACCGACTGAGCTAGCCAGGTACCTCAACAGTATTTTTGACTTGGTACGAATATCGTACAGCCCAGTTTCTGCAAAATATGGTGATCAGTGAGAGTGTTGTTGATGGATCCTGTGGTGCAATCTGTTAGCGTGTTGTACTTATACAGCAGTATACAGCAATTAGATGCGAAGGTTATGAGTTCAAGGCCCACCAGGAGCAAGTATTCTTCTTGAAGCCTCTGCCTGTCTATTTCTTGTCCGGAAAATGATAATTTATTCAATCCATTTAGGAGTATAATTCATTGGTAATAGGTATGTCATTGAGATGACAGGTCAGAGTGCAGGAAGAGATAGAATACAAATTCACAGCCTTCTGTATCACCAGCTATGCAAGCCTGCTCGAAATTCCAAGCTCCAGGCTGTTTGCGAAGTGAGTTAGTGCTTCGGCAGAGAAAATAATCACCTAACGTGGGGCTCGAACCCACGACCCTGAGATTAAGAGTCTCATGCTCTGCCGACTGAGCTAGCCAGGTACCTCAATAGTATTTTTGACTTGGTACGAATATCGTACAGCCCAGTTTCTGCAAAATATGGTGATCAGTGAGAGTGTTGTTGATGGATCCTGTGGTGCAATCTGTTAGCGTGTTGTACTTATACAGCAGTATACAGCAATTAGATGATAAGGTTATGAGTTCAAGGCCCACCAGGAACAAGTATTCTTCTTGAAGCCTCTGCCTGTCTATTTCTTGTCCGGAAAATTATAATTTATTCAATCCATTTAGGAGTACAATTCATTGGTAATAGGTATGTCATTGAGATGACAGGTCAGAGTGCAGTCAGAGATAGAATACAAATTCATAGCCTTCTGTATCACCAGCTATGCAGGCTGGCAAGCCTGCTCGAAATTCCAAGCGGATGGCTGTTTGCGAAGTGAGTTGGTGCTTCGGCAGAGAAAATAATCACCTAATGTGGAGCTCGAACCCACGACCCTGAGATTAAGAGTCTCATGCTCTACCGACTGAGCTAGACAGTTACCTCAATAGCATTTTTGACTTGGTACGAATATCGTACAGCCCAGTTTCTGCAAAATATGGTGATCAGTGAGAGTGTTGTTGATGGATCCTGTGGTGCAATCTGTTAGCGTGTTGTACTTATACAGCAGTATACAGCAATTATATCCTTCCTGTTTGGCCCTGTCCGGGGGTGTCCTCGGAGTGGGCCACAGTGTCTCCTGACCCCTCCTGTCTCAGCCTCCAGTATTTATGCTGCAGTAGTTTATGTGTCGGGGGGCTAGGGTCAGTTTGCTGGAGTACTTCTCCTGTCCTATTCGGTGTCCTGTGTGAATCTAAGTGTGCGTTCTCTAATTCTCTCCTTCTCTCTTTCTCTCTCTCGGAGGACCTGAGCCCTAGGACTATGCCCCAGGACTACCTGACATGATGACTCCTTGCTGTCCCCAGTCCACCTGGCTGTGCTGCTGCTCCAGTTTCAACTGACCTGAGCCCTAGGACCATGCCCCAGGAATACCTGACATGATGACTCCTTGCTGTCCCCAGTCCACCTGACTGTGCTGCTGCTCCAGTTTCAACTATTCTGCCTTATTATTATTCGACCATGCTGGTCATCTATGAACATTTGAACATCTTGACCATGTTTTGTTATAATCTCCACCCGGCACAGCCAGAAGAGGACTGGCCACCCCACATAGCCTGGTTCCTCTCTAGGTTTCTTCCTAGGTTTTGGCCTTTCTAGGGAGTTTTTCCTAGCCACCGTGCTTCTACACCTGCATTGCTTGCTGTTTGGGGTTTTAGGCTGGGTTTCTGTACAGCACTTTGAGATATCAGCTGATGTACGAAGGGCTATATAAATACATTTGATTTGATTTGATTTGATTTGAATTATATGCGAAGGTTATGAGTTCAAGGCCCACCAGGAGCAAGTATTCTTCTTGAAGCCTCTGCCTGTCTATTTCTTGTCCGGAAAATGATAATTTATTCAATCCATTTAGGAGTACAATTCATTGGTAATAGGTATGTCATTGAGATGACAGGTCAGAGTGCAGGAAGAGATAGAATACAAATTCACAGCCTTCTGGATCACCAGCTATGCAAGCCTGCTCGTAATTCCAAGCTCCAGAATGTTTGCGAAGTGAGTTGGCTTCGGCAGAGAAAATAATCACCTAACGTGGAGCTCGAACCCACGACCCTGAGATTAAGAGTCTCATGCTCTGCCGACTGAGCTAGCCAGTTACCTCAATGGTGATTTTGAGTTGGTTCGAATATCGTACAGCCCAGTTTCTGCAAAATATGGTGATCAGTGAGAGTGTTGTTGATGGATCCTGTGGTGCAATCTGTTAGCGTGTTGTACTTATACAGCAGTATACAGCAATTAGATGATAAGGTTATGAGTTCAAGCTCCACCAGGAGCAAGTATTGTTCTTGAAGCCTCTGCCTGTCTATTTCTTGTCCGGAAAATGATAATTTATTCAATCCATTTAGGAGTACAATTCACCGGTAATAGGTATGTCATTGAGATGACAGGTCAGAGTGTAGGCAGAGATAGAATACAAATTCATAGTCTTCTGTATCACCAGCTATGCAGTGTGGCAAGCTTGCTCGAAATTCCAAGCGGATGGTTGTTTGCGAAGTGAGTTGGTGCTTCGGCAGAGAAAATAATCACCTAACGTTGGGATCGAACCCACGACCCTGAGATTAAGAGTCTCATGCTCTACCGACTGAGCTAGCCAGGTAGCTCAGTAGTATTTTTGACTTGGTACGAATATCGTACAGCCCAGTTTCTGCAAAATATGGTGATCAGTGAGAGTGTTGTTGATGGATCCTGTGGTGCAATCTGTTAGCGTGTTGTACTTATACAGCAGTAGACAGCAATTAGATGACAAGGTTATGAGTTCAAGCCCCACCAGGAGCAAATATTCTTCTTGAAGCCTCTGCCTGTCTATTTCTTGTCCGGAAAATTATAATTTATTCAATCCATTTAGATGTACAATTCATTGGTAATAGGTATGTCATTGAGATGACAGGTCAGAGTGCAGGCAGAGATAGAATACAAATTCATAGCCTTCTGTATCACCAGCTATGCAGGCTGGCAAGCCTGCTCGAAATTCCAAGCGGATGGTTGTTTGCGAAGTGAGTTGGTGCTTCGGCAGAGAAAATAATCAACTAACGTGGGCTCGAAACCACGACCCTGAGATTAAGAGTCTCATGCTCTACCGACTGAGCTAGCCAGGTACCTCAATGGTGATTTTGAGTTGGTTTGAATATCGTACAGCCCAGTTTCTGCAAAATATGGTGATCAGTGAGAGTGTTGTTGATGGATCCTGTGGTGCAATCTGTTAGCGTGTTGTACTTATACAGCAGTATACATCAATTAGATGCGAAGGTTATGAGTTCAAGGCCCACCAGGATCAAGTTTTCTTCTTGAAGCCTCTGCCTGTCTATTTCTTGTCCGGAAAATTATAATTTATTCAATCCATTTAGATGTACAATTCATTGGTAATAGGTATGTCATTGAGATGACAGGTCAGAGTGCAGGCAGAGATAGAATACAAATTCATAGCCTTCTGTATCACCAGCTATGCAGGCTGGCAAGCCTGCTCGAAATTCCAAGCGGATGGTTGTTTGCGAAGTGAGTTGGTGCTTCGGCAGAGAAAATAATCAACTAACGTGGGCTCGAAACCACGACCCTGAGATTAAGAGTCTCATGCTCTACCGACTGAGCTAGCCAGGTACCTCAATGGTGATTTTGAGTTGGTTTGAATATCGTACAGCCCAGTTTCTGCAAAATATGGTGATCAGTGAGAGTGTTGTTGATGGATCCTGTGGTGCAATCTGTTAGCGTGTTTTACTTATACAGCAGTATACATCAATTAGATGCGAAGGTTATGAGTTCAAGGCCCACCAGGATCAAGTTTTCTTCTTGAAGCCTCTGCCTGTCTATTTCTTGTCCGGAAAATTATAATTTATTCAATCCATTTAGATGTACAATTCATTGGTAATAGGTATGTCATTGAGATGACAGGTCAGAGTGCAGGCAGAGATAGAATACAAATTCATAGCCTTCTGTATCACCAGCTATGCAGGCTGGCAAGCCTGCTCGAAATTCCAAGCGGATGGTTGTTTGCGAAGTGAGTTGGTGCTTCGGCAGAGAAAATAATCAACTAACGTGGGCTCGAAACCACGACCCTGAGATTAAGAGTCTCATGCTCTACCGACTGAGCTAGCCAGGTACCTCAATGGTGATTTTGAGTTGGTTTGAATATCGTACAGCCCAGTTTCTGCAAAATATGGTGATCAGTGCGTGTTGTTGATGGATCCTGTGGTGCAATCTGTTAGCGTGTTGTACTTATACAGCAGTATACAGCAATTAGATGATAAGGTTATGAGTTCAAGCCCCACCAGGAGCAAGAATTGTTCTTGAAGCCTCTGCTTGTCTATTTCTTTCCCGGAAAATGATAATTTATTCAATCCATTTAGGAGTACAATTCATCGGTAATAGGTATGTCATCGAGATGACAGGTCAGAGTGCTGGCAGAGATAGAATACAAATTCATAGCCTTCTGTATCACCAGCTATGCAGGCTGGCAAGCCTGCTCGAAATTCCAAGCGGATGGCTGTTTGCGAAGTGAGTTGGTGCTTCGGCAGAGAAAATAATCACCTAACGTGGGGCTCGAACCCACGACCCTGAGATTAAGAGTCTCATGCTCTACCGACTGAGCTAGCCAGGTACCTCAATAGTATTTTTGACTTGGTACGAATATCTTACAGCCCAGTTTCTGCAAAATATGGTGATCAGTGAGAGTGTTGTTGATGGATCCTGTGGTGCAATCTGTTAGCGTGTTGTACTTATACAGCAGTATACAGCAATTAGATGATAAGGTTATGAGTTCAAGCCCCACCAGGAGCAAGTATTGTTCTTGATGTCTCTGCTAGTCTATTTCTTGTCCGGAAAATGATAATTTATTCAATCCATTTAGGAGTACAATTCATTGGTAATAGGTATGTCATTGAGATGACAGGTCAGAGTGCAGGAAGAGATAGAATACAAATTCACAGCCTTCTGTATCACCAGCTATGCAAGCCTGCTCGAAATTCCAAGCTCCAGGCTGTTTGTGAAGTGAGTTGGTGCTTCGGCAGAGAAAATAATCACCTAACGTGGAGCTCGAACCCACGACCCTGAGATTAAGAGTCTCATGCTCTACCGACTGAGCTAGCCAGGTACCTCAATGGTGATTTTGAGTTGGTTCGAATATCGTACATCCCAGTTTCTGCAAAATATGGTGATCAGTGCGTGTTGTTGATGGATCCTGTGGTGCAATCTGTTAGCGTGTTGTACTTATACAGCAGTATACAGCAATTAGATGCGAAGGTTATGAGTTCAAGGCCCACCAGGAGCAAGTATTCTTCTTGAAGCCTCTGCCTGTCTATTTCTTGTCCGGAAAATGATAATTTATTCAATCCATTTAGGAGTACAATTCATTGGTAATAGGTATGTCATTGAGATGACAGGTCAGAGTGCAGACAGAGATAGAATACAAATTCATAGCCTTCTGTACCACCAGCTATGCAGTGTGGCAAGCTTGCTCGAAATTCCAAGCGGATGGTTGTTTGCGAAGTGAGTTGGTGCTTCGGCAGAGAAAATAATCACCTAACGTGGGGCTCGAACCCACGACCCTGAGATTAAGAGTCTCATGCTCTACCGACTGAGCTAGCCAGGTACCTCAATGGTGAGTTTGAGTTGGTTCGAATATCTTACATCCCAGTTTCTGCAAAATATGGTGATCAGTGCGTGTTGTTGATGGATCCTGTGGTGCAATCTGTTAGCGTGTTGTACTCATACAGGAGTATTCAGCAATTAGATGCGAAGGTTATGAGTTCAAGGTCCACCAGGAGCAAGTATTCTCTTTGAAGCCTCTGCCTGTCTATTTCTTGTCCGGAAAATGATAATTTTTTAATCAATTTAGGAGTACAATTCACCGGTAATAGGCATGTCATTGAGATGACAGGTCAGAGTGCAGGCAGAGATAGAATACAAATTCATAGCCTTCTGTATCACCAGCTATGCAGTGTGGCAAGCTTGCTCGAAATTCCAAGCGGATGGTTGTTTGCGCAGTGAGTTGGTGCTTCGGCAGAGAAAATATTCACCTAACATGGGGCTCGAACCCACGACCCTGAGATTAAGAGTCTCATGCTCTACCGACTGAGCTAGCCAGGTACCTCAACAGTATTTTTGACTTGGTACGAATATCGTACAGCCCAGTTTCTGCAAAATATGGTGATCAGTGAGAGTGTTGTTGATGGATCCTGTGGTGCAATCTGTTAGCGTGTTGTACTTATACAGCAGTATACAGCAATTAGATGCGAAGGTTATGAGTTCAAGCCCCACCAGGAGCAAGTATTGTTCTTGAAGCCTCTGCCTGTCTATTTCTTGTCCGGAAAATTATAATTTATTCAATCCATTTAGGAGTACAATTCACCAGTAATAGGTATGTCATTGAGATGACAGGTCAGAGTGCTGGCAGAGATAGAATACAAATTCATAGCCTTCGGTATCACCAGCTATGCAGTGTGGAAAGCTTGCTCGAAATTCCAAGCGGATGGTTGTTTGCGAAGTGAGTTGGTGTTTCGGCAGAGAAAATAATCACCTAACGTGGGGCTCGAACCCACGACCCTAAAATTAAGAGTCTCATGCTCTACCGACTGAGCTAGCCAGGTACCTCAATGGTGATTTTGAGTTGGTTCGAATATCGTACATCCCAGTTTCTGCAAAATATGGTGATCAGTGCGTGTTGTTGATGGATCCTGTGGTGCAATCTGTTAGCGTGTTGTACTTATACAGCAGTATACAGCAATTATATCTTCCTGTTTGGCCCTGTCCGGGGGTGTCCTCGGAGTGGGCCACAGTGTCTCCTGACCCCTCCTGTCTCAGCCTCCAGTATTTATGCTGCAGTAGTTTATGTGTCGGGGGGCTAGGGTCAGTTTGTTATATCTGGAGTACTTCTCCTGTCCTATTCGGTGTCCTGGTTGAATCTAAGTGTGCGTTCTCTAATTCTCTCCTTCTCTCTTTCTCTCTCTCGGAGGACCTGAGCCCTAGGACTATGCCCCAGGACTACCTGACATGATGACTCCTTGCTGTCCCCAGTCCACCTGGCTGTGCTGCTGCTCCAGTTTCAACTGACCTGAGCCCTAGGACCATGCCCCAGGAATACCTGACATGATGACTCCTTGCTGTCCCCAGTCCACCTGACTGTGCTGCTGCTCCAGTTTAAACTATTCTGCCTTATTATTATTCGACCATGCTGGTCATCTATGAACATTTGAACATCTTGACCATGTTTTGTTATAATCTCCACCCGGCACAGCCAGAAGAGGACTGGCCACCCCACATAGCCTGGTTCCTCTCTAGGTTTCTTCCTAGGTTTTGGCCTTTCTAGGGAGTTTTTCCTAGCCACCGTGCTTCTACACCTGCATTGCTTGCTGTTTGGGGTTTTAGGCTGGGTTTTTGTACAGCACTTTGAGATATCAGCTGATGTACGAAGGGCTATATAAATAAATTTGATTTGATTTGATTTGAATTAGATGCGAAGGTTATGAGTTCAAGGCCCACCAGGAGCAAGTATTCTTCTTGAAGCCTCTGCCTGTCTATTTCTTGTCCGGAAAATGATAATTTATTCAATCCATTTAGGAGTACAATTCATTGGTAATAGGTATGTCATTGAGATGACAGGTCAGAGTGCAGGAAGAGATAGAATACAAATTCATAGCCTTCTGTATCACCAGCTATGCAGTGTGGCAAGCCTGCTCGAAATTCCAAGCGGATGGCTGTTTGCGAAGTGAGTTGGTGCTTCGGCAGAGAAAATAATCACCTAACGTGGGGCTCGAACCCACGACCCTGAGATTAAGAGTCTCATGCTCTACCGACTGAGCTAGCCAGGTACCTCAGTAGAGTTTTTGACTTGGTACGAATATCGTACAGCCCAGTTTCTGCAAAATATGGTGATCAGTGAGAGTGTTGTTGATGGATCCTGTGGTGCAATCTGTTAGCGTGTTGTACTTATACAGCAGTATACAGCAATTAGATGATAAGGTTATGAGTTCAAGCCCCACCAGGAGCAAGTATTGTTCTTGAAGCCTCTGCCTGTCTATTTCTTGTCCGGAAAATGATAATTTATTCAATCCATTTAGGAGTACAATTCATCGGTAATAGGTATGTCATCGAGATGACAGGTCAGAGTGCAGGCAGAGATAGAAGACAAATTCATAGCCTTCTGTATCACCAGCTATGCAGGCTTGCAAGCCTGCTCGAAATTCCAAGCGGATGGCTGTTTGCGAAGTGAGTTGGTGCTTCGGCAGAGAAAATAATCACCTAACGTGGAGCTCGAACCCACGACCCTGAGATTAAGAGTCTCATGCTCTACCGACTGAGCTAGCCAGGTACCTCAATGGTGAGTTTGAGTTGGTTCGAATATCTTACATCCCAGTTTCTGCAAAATATGGTGATCAGTGCGTGTTGTTGATGGATCCTGTGGTGCAATCTGTTAGCGTGTTGTACTTATACAGGAGTATACAGCAATTAGATGCGAAGGTTATGAGTTCAAGGCCCACCAGGATCAAGTTTTCTTCTTGAAGCCTCTGCCTGTCTATTTCTTGTCCGGAAAATTATAATTTATTCAATCCATTTAGATGTACAATTCATTGGTAATAGGTATGTCATTGAGATGACAGGTCAGAGTGCAGGCAGAGATAGAATACAAATTCATAGCCTTCTGTATCACCAGCTATGCAGGCTGGCAAGCCTGCTCGAAATTCCAAGCGGATGGTTGTTTGCGAAGTGAGTTGGTGCTTCGGCAGAGAAAATAATCAACTAACGTGGGCTCGAAACCACGACCCTGAGATTAAGAGTCTCATGCTCTACCGACTGAGCTAGCCAGGTACCTCAATGGTGATTTTGAGTTGGTTTGAATATCGTACAGCCCAGTTTCTGCAAAATATGGTGATCAGTGAGAGTGTTGTTGATGGATCCTGTGGTGCAATCTGTTAGCGTGTTGTACTTATACAGCAGTATACATCAATTAGATGCGAAGGTTATGAGTTCAAGGACCACCAGGATCAAGTTTTCTTCTTGAAGCCTCTGCCTGTCTATTTCTTGTCCGGAAAATTATAATTTATTCAATCCATTTAGATGTACAATTCATTGGTAATAGGTATGTCATTGAGATGACAGGTCAGAGTGCAGGCAGAGATAGAATACAAATTCATAGCCTTCTGTATCACCAGCTATGCAGGCTGGCAAGCCTGCTCGAAATTCCAAGCGGATGGTTGTTTGCGAAGTGAGTTGGTGCTTCGGCAGAGAAAATAATCAACTAACGTGGGCTCGAAACCACGACCCTGAGATTAAGAGTCTCATGCTCTACCGACTGAGCTAGCCAGGTACCTCAATGGTGATTTTGAGTTGGTTTGAATATCGTACAGCCCAGTTTCTGCAAAATATGGTGATCAGTGAGAGTGTTGTTGATGGATCCTGTGGTGCAATCTGTTAGCGTGTTGTACTTATACAGCAGTATACATCAATTAGATGCGAAGGTTATGAGTTCAAGGCCCACCAGGATCAAGTTTTCTTCTTGAAGCCTCTGCCTGTCTATTTCTTGTCCGGAAAATTATAATTTATTCAATCCATTTAGATGTACAATTCATTGGTAATAGGTATGTCATTGAGATGACAGGTCAGAGTGCAGGCAGAGATAGAATACAAATTCATAGCCTTCTGTATCACCAGCTATGCAGGCTGGCAAGCCTGCTCGAAATTCCAAGCGGATGGTTGTTTGCGAAGTGAGTTGGTGCTTCGGCAGAGAAAATAATCAACTAACGTGGGCTCGAAACCACGACCCTGAGATTAAGAGTCTCATGCTCTACCGACTGAGCTAGCCAGGTACCTCAATGGTGATTTTGAGTTGGTTTGAATATCGTACAGCCCAGTTTCTGCAAAATATGGTGATCAGTGCGTGTTGTTGATGGATCCTGTGGTGCAATCTGTTAGCGTGTTGTACTTATACAGCAGTATACAGCAATTAGATGATAAGGTTATGAGTTCAAGCCCCACCAGGAGCAAGAATTGTTCTTGAAGCCTCTGCTTGTCTATTTCTTTCCCGGAAAATGATAATTTATTCAATCCATTTAGGAGTACAATTCATCGGTAATAGGTATGTCATCGAGATGACAGGTCAGAGTGCTGGCAGAGATAGAATACAAATTCATAGCCTTCTGTATCACCAGCTATGCAGGCTGGCAAGCCTGCTCGAAATTCCAAGCGGATGGCTGTTTGCGAAGTGAGTTGGTGCTTCGGCAGAGAAAATAATCACCTAACGTGGGGCTCGAACCCACGACCCTGAGATTAAGAGTCTCATGCTCTACCGACTGAGCTAGCCAGGTACCTCAATAGTATTTTTGACTTGGTACGAATATCTTACAGCCCAGTTTCTGCAAAATATGGTGATCAGTGAGAGTGTTGTTGATGGATCCTGTGGTGCAATCTGTTAGCGTGTTGTACTTATACAGCAGTATACAGCAATTAGATGATAAGGTTATGAGTTCAAGCCCCACCAGGAGCAAGTATTGTTCTTGATGTCTCTGCTAGTCTATTTCTTGTCCGGAAAATGATAATTTATTCAATCCATTTAGGAGTACAATTCATTGGTAATAGGTATGTCATTGAGATGACAGGTCAGAGTGCAGGAAGAGATAGAATACAAATTCACAGCCTTCTGTATCACCAGCTATGCAAGCCTGCTCGAAATTCCAAGCTCCAGGCTGTTTGTGAAGTGAGTTGGTGCTTCGGCAGAGAAAATAATCACCTAACGTGGAGCTCGAACCCACGACCCTGAGATTAAGAGTCTCATGCTCTACCGACTGAGCTAGCCAGGTACCTCAATGGTGATTTTGAGTTGGTTCGAATATCGTACATCCCAGTTTCTGCAAAATATGGTGATCAGTGCGTGTTGTTGATGGATCCTGTGGTGCAATCTGTTAGCGTGTTGTACTTATACAGCAGTATACAGCAATTAGATGCGAAGGTTATGAGTTCAAGGCCCACCAGGAGCAAGTATTCTTCTTGAAGCCTCTGCCTGTCTATTTCTTGTCCGGAAAATGATAATTTATTCAATCCATTTAGGAGTACAATTCATTGGTAATAGGTATGTCATTGAGATGACAGGTCAGAGTGCAGGCAGAGATAGAATACAAATTCATAGCCTTCTGTACCACCAGCTATGCAGTGTGGCAAGCTTGCTCGAAATTCCAAGCGGATGGTTGTTTGCGAAGTGAGTTGGTGCTTCGGCAGAGAAAATAATCACCTAACATGGGGCTCGAACCCACGACCCTGAGATTAAGAGTCTCATGCTCTACCGACTGAGCTAGCCAGGTACCTCAATGGTGAGTTTGAGTTGGTTCGAATATCTTACATCCCAGTTTCTGCAAAATATGGTGATCAGTGCGTGTTGTTGATGGATCCTGTGGTGCAATCTGTTAGCGTGTTGTACTCATACAGGAGTATTCAGCAATTAGATGCGAAGGTTATGAGTTCAAGGTCCACCAGGAGCAAGTATTCTCTTTGAAGCCTCTGCCTGTCTATTTCTTGTCCGGAAAATGATAATTTTTTAATCAATTTAGGAGTACAATTCACCGGTAATAGGCATGTCATTGAGATGACAGGTCAGAGTGCAGGCAGAGATAGAATACAAATTCATAGCCTTCTGTATCACCAGCTATGCAGTGTGGCAAGCTTGCTCGAAATTCCAAGCGGATGGTTGTTTGCGCAGTGAGTTGGTGCTTCGGCAGAGAAAATATTCACCTAACATGGGGCTCGAACCCACGACCCTGAGATTAAGAGTCTCATGCTCTACCGACTGAGCTAGCCAGGTACCTCAACAGTATTTTTGACTTGGTACGAATATCGTACAGCCCAGTTTCTGCAAAATATGGTGATCAGTGAGAGTGTTGTTGATGGATCCTGTGGTGCAATCTGTTAGCGTGTTGTACTTATACAGCAGTATACAGCAATTAGATGCGAAGGTTATGAGTTCAAGCCCCACCAGGAGCAAGTATTGTTCTTGAAGCCTCTGCCTGTCTATTTCTTGTCCGGAAAATTATAATTTATTCAATCCATTTAGGAGTACAATTCACCAGTAATAGGTATGTCATTGAGATGACAGGTCAGAGTGCTGGCAGAGATAGAATACAAATTCATAGCCTTCGGTATCACCAGCTATGCAGTGTGGAAAGCTTGCTCGAAATTCCAAGCGGATGGTTGTTTGCGAAGTGAGTTGGTGTTTCGGCAGAGAAAATAATCACCTAACGTGGGGCTCGAACCCACGACCCTAAAATTAAGAGTGTCATGCTCTACCGACTGAGCTAGCCAGGTACCTCAATGGTGATTTTGAGTTGGTTCGAATATCGTACATCCCAGTTTCTGCAAAATATGGTGATCAGTGCGTGTTGTTGATGGATCCTGTGGTGCAATCTGTTAGCGTGTTGTACTTATACAGCAGTATACAGCAATTATATCTTCCTGTTTGGCCCTGTCCGGGGGTGTCCTCGGAGTGGGCCACAGTGTCTCCTGACCCCTCCTGTCTCAGCCTCCAGTATTTATGCTGCAGTAGTTTATGTGTCGGGGGGCTAGGGTCAGTTTGTTATATCTGGAGTACTTCTCCTGTCCTATTCGGTGTCCTGGTTGAATCTAAGTGTGCGTTCTCTAATTCTCTCCTTCTCTCTTTCTCTCTCTCGGAGGACCTGAGCCCTAGGACTATGCCCCAGGACTACCTGACATGATGACTCCTTGCTGTCCCCAGTCCACCTGGCTGTGCTGCTGCTCCAGTTTCAACTGACCTGAGCCCTAGGACCATGCCCCAGGAATACCTGACATGATGACTCCTTGCTGTCCCCAGTCCACCTGACTGTGCTGCTGCTCCAGTTTAAACTATTCTGCCTTATTATTATTCGACCATGCTGGTCATCTATGAACATTTGAACATCTTGACCATGTTTTGTTATAATCTCCACCCGGCACAGCCAGAAGAGGACTGGCCACCCCACATAGCCTGGTTCCTCTCTAGGTTTCTTCCTAGGTTTTGGCCTTTCTAGGGAGTTTTTCCTAGCCACCGTGCTTCTACACCTGCATTGCTTGCTGTTTGGGGTTTTAGGCTGGGTTTTTGTACAGCACTTTGAGATATCAGCTGATGTACGAAGGGCTATATAAATAAATTTGATTTGATTTGATTTGAATTAGATGCGAAGGTTATGAGTTCAAGGCCCACCAGGAGCAAGTATTCTTCTTGAAGCCTCTGCCTGTCTATTTCTTGTCCGGAAAATGATAATTTATTCAATCCATTTAGGAGTACAATTCATTGGTAATAGGTATGTCATTGAGATGACAGGTCAGAGTGCAGGAAGAGATAGAATACAAATTCATAGCCTTCTGTATCACCAGCTATGCAGTGTGGCAAGCCTGCTCGAAATTCCAAGCGGATGGCTGTTTGCGAAGTGAGTTGGTGCTTCGGCAGAGAAAATAATCACCTAACGTGGGGCTCGAACCCACGACCCTGAGATTAAGAGTCCCATGCTCTACCGTCTGAGCTAGCCAGGTACCTCAGTAGAGTTTTTGACTTGGTACGAATATCGTACAGCCCAGTTTCTGCAAAATATGGTGATCAGTGAGAGTGTTGTTGATGGATCCTGTGGTGCAATCTGTTAGCGTGTTGTACTTATACAGCAGTATACAGCAATTAGATGATAAGGTTATGAGTTCAAGCCCCACCAGGAGCAAGTATTGTTCTTGAAGCCTCTGCCTGTCTATTTCTTGTCCGGAAAATTATAATTTATTCAATCCATTTAGGAGTACAATTCACCAGTAATAGGTATGTCATTGAGATGAC
Source organism: Oncorhynchus clarkii lewisi (assembly GCF_045791955.1). Classification (NCBI taxonomy): domain Eukaryota; kingdom Metazoa; phylum Chordata; class Actinopteri; order Salmoniformes; family Salmonidae; genus Oncorhynchus; species Oncorhynchus clarkii. Next base: position 552,933 of record NC_092148.1, on the reverse strand, counting down.
AGGTCAGAGTGCAGGCAGAGATAGAATACAAATTCATAGCCTTCGGTATCACCAGCTATGCAGTGTGGAAAGCTTGCTCGAAATTCCAAGCGGATGGTTGTTTGCGAAGTGAGTTGGTGTTTCGGCAGAGAAAATAATCACCTAACGTGGGGCTCGAACCCACGACCCTAAAATTCAGAGTCTCATGCTCTACCGACTGAGCTAGCCAGGTACCTCAATGGTGATTTTGAGTTGGTTCGAATATCGTACATCCCAGTTTCTGCAAAATATGGTGATCAGTGCGTGTTGTTGATGGATCCTGTGGTGCAATCTGTTAGCGTGTTGTACTTATACAGCAGTATACAGCAATTATATCCTTCCTGTTTGGCCCTGTCCGGGGGTGTCCTCGGAGTGGGCCACAGTGTCTCCTGACCCCTCCTGTCTCAGCCTCCAGTATTTTGCTGCAGTAGTTTATGTGTCGGGGGGCAAGGGTCAGTTTGTTATATCTGGAGTACTTCTCCTGTCCTATTCGGTGTCCTGTGTGAATCTAAGTGTGCGTTCTCTAATTCTCTCCTTCTCTCTTTCTCTCTCTCGGAGGACCTGAGCCCTAGGACTATGCCCCAGGACTACCTGACATGATGACTCCTTGCTGTCCCCAGTCCACCTGGCTGTGCTGCTGCTCCAGTTTCAACTGACCTGAGCCCTAGGACCATGCCCCAGGAATACCTGACATGATGACTCCTTGCTGTCCCCAGTCCACCTGACTGTGCTGCTGCTCCAGTTTCAACTATTCTGCCTTATTATTATTCGACCATGCTGGTCATCTATGAACATTTGAACATCTTGACCATGTTTTGTTATAATCTCCACCCGGCACAGCCAGAAGAGGACTGGCCACCCCACATAGCCTGGTTCCTCTCTAGGTTTCTTCCTAGGTTTTGGCCTTTCTAGGGAGTTTTTCCTAGCCACCGTGCTTCTACACCTGCATTGCTTGCTGTTTGGGGTTTTAGGCTGGGTTTTTGTACAGCACTTTGAGATATCAGCTGATGTACGAAGGGCTATATAAATAAATTTGATTTGATTTGATTTCAATTAGATGCGAAGGTTATGAGTTCAAGGCCCACCAGGAGCAAGTATTCTTCTTGAAGCCTCTGCCTGTCTATTTCTTGTCCGGAAAATGATAATTTATTCAATCCATTTAGGAGTACAATTCATTGGTAATAGGTATGTCATTGAGATGACAGGTCAGAGTGCAGGAAGAGATAGAATACAAATTCATAGCCTTCTGTATCACCAGCTATGCAGTGTGGCAAGCCTGCTCGAAATTCCAAGCGGATGGCTGTTTGCGAAGTGAGTTGGTGCTTCGGCAGAGAAAATAATCACCTAATGTGGGGCTCGAACCCACGACCCTGAGATTAAGAGTCTCATGCTCTACCGACTGAGCTAGCCAGGTACCTCAGTAGTGTTTTTGACTTGGTACGAATATCGTACAGCCCAGTTTCTGCAAAATATGGTGATCAGTGAGAGTGTTGTTGATGGATCCTGTGGTGCAATCTGTTAGCGTGTTGTACTTATACAGCAGTATACAGCAATTAGATGATAAGGTTATGAGTTCAAGCCCCACCAGGAGCAAGTATTGTTCTTGAAGCCTCTGCCTGTCTATTTCTTGTCCGGAAAATTATAATTTATTCAATCCATTTAGGAGTACAATTCACCAGTAATAGGTATGTAATTGAGATGACAGGTCAGAGTGCAGGCAGAGATAGAATACAAATTCATAGCCTTCGGTATCACCAGCTATGCAGTGTGGAAAGCTTGCTCGAAATTCCAAGCGGATGGTTGTTTGCGAAGTGAGTTGGTGTTTCGGCAGAGAAAATAATCACCTAACGTGGGGCTCGAACCCACGACCCTAAAATTCAGAGTCTCATGCTCTACCGACTGAGCTAGCCAGGTACCTCAATGGTGATTTTGAGTTGGTTCGAATATCGTACATCCCAGTTTCTGCAAAATATGGTGATCAGTGCGTGTTGTTGATGGATCCTGTGGTGCAATCTGTTAGCGTGTTGTACTTATACAGCAGTATACAGCAATTATATCCTTCCTGTTTGGCCCTGTCCGGGGGTGTCCTCGGAGTGGGCCACAGTGTCTCCTGACCCCTCCTGTCTCAGCCTCCAGTATTTTGCTGCAGTAGTTTATGTGTCGGGGGGCAAGGGTCAGTTTGTTATATCTGGAGTACTTCTCCTGTCCTATTCGGTGTCCTGTGTGAATCTAAGTGTGCGTTCTCTAATTCTCTCCTTCTCTCTTTCTCTCTCTCGGAGGACCTGAGCCCTAGGACTATGCCCCAGGACTACCTGACATGATGACTCCTTGCTGTCCCCAGTCCACCTGGCTGTGCTGCTGCTCCAGTTTCAACTGACCTGAGCCCTAGGACCATGCCCCAGGAATACCTGACATGATGACTCCTTGCTGTCCCCAGTCCACCTGACTGTGCTGCTGCTCCAGTTTCAACTATTCTGCCTTATTATTATTCGACCATGCTGGTCATCTATGAACATTTGAACATCTTGACCATGTTTTGTTATAATCTCCACCCGGCACAGCCAGAAGAGGACTGGCCACCCCACATAGCCTGGTTCCTCTCTAGGTTTCTTCCTAGGTTTTGGCCTTTCTAGGGAGTTTTTCCTAGCCACCGTGCTTCTACACCTGCATTGCTTGCTGTTTGGGGTTTTAGGCTGGGTTTTTGTACAGCACTTTGAGATATCAGCTGATGTACGAAGGGCTATATAAATACATTTGATTTGATTTGATTTGAATTAGATGCGAAGGTTATGAGTTCAAGGCCCACCAGGAGCAAGTATTCTTCTTGAAGCCTCTGCCTGTCTATTTCTTGTCCGGAAAATGATAATTTATTCAATCCATTTAGGAGTACAATTCATTGGTAATAGGTATGTCATTGAGATGACAGGTCAGAGTGCAGGAAGAGATAGAATACAAATTCATAGCCTTCTGTATCACCAGCTATGCAGTGTGGCAAGCCTGCTCGAAATTCCAAGCGGATGGCTGTTTGCGAAGTGAGTTGGTGCTTCGGCAGAGAAAATAATCACCTAACGTGGGGCTCGAACCCACGACCCTGAGATTAAGAGTCTCATGCTCTACCGACTGAGCTAGCCAGGTACCTCAGTAGTGTTTTTGACTTGGTACGAATATCGTACAGCCCAGTTTCTGCAAAATATGGTGATCAGTGAGAGTGTTGTTGATGGATCCTGTGGTGCAATCTGTTAGCGTGTTGTACTTATACAGCAGTATACAGCAATTAGATGATAAGGTTATGAGTTCAAGCCCCACCAGGAGCAAGTATTGTTCTTGAAGCCTCTGCCTGTCTATTTCTTGTCCGGAAAATTATAATTTATTCAATCCATTTAGGAGTACAATTCACCAGTAATAGGTATGTAATTGAGATGACAGGTCAGAGTGCAGGCAGAGATAGAATACAAATTCATAGCCTTCGGTATCACCAGCTATGCAGTGTGGAAAGCTTGCTCGAAATTCCAAGCGGATGGTTGTTTGCGAAGTGAGTTGGTGTTTCGGCAGAGAAAATAATCACCTAACGTGGGGCTCGAACCCACGACCCTAAAATTCAGAGTCTCATGCTCTACCGACTGAGCTAGCCAGGTACCTCAATGGTGATTTTGAGTTGGTTCGAATAGATACATCCCAGTTTCTGCAAAATATGGTGATCAGTGCGTGTTGTTGATGGATCCTGTGGTGCAATCTGTTAGCGTGTTGTACTTATACAGCAGTATACAGCAATTATATCCTTCCTGTTTGGCCCTGTCCGGGGGTGTCCTCGGAGTGGGCCACAGTGTCTCCTGACCCCTCCTGTCTCAGCCTCCAGTATTTATGCTGCAGTAGTTTATGTGTCGGGGGGCTAGGGTCAGTTTGTTATATCTGGAGTACTTCTCCTGTCCTATTCGGTGTCCTGTGTGAATCTAAGTGTGCGTTCTCTAATTCTCTCCTTCTCTCTTTCTCTCTCTCAGAGGACCTGAGCCCTAGGACTATGCCCCAGGACTACCTGACATGATGACTCCTTGCTGTCCCCAGTCCACCTGGCTGTGCTGCTGCTCCAGTTTCAACTGACCTGAGCCCTAGGACCATGCCCCAGGAATACCTGACATGATGACTCCTTGCTGTCCCCAGTCCACCTGACTGTGCTGCTGCTCCAGTTTCAACTATTCTGCCTTATTATTATTCGACCATGCTGGTCATCTATGAACATTTGAACATCTTGACCATGTTTTGTTATAATCTCCACCCGGCACAGCCAGAAGAGGACTGGCCACCCCACATAGCCTGGTTCCTCTCTAGGTTTCTTCCTAGGTTTTGGCCTTTCTAGGGAGTTTTTCCTAGCCACCGTGCTTCTACACCTGCATTGCTTGCTGTTTGGGGTTTTAGGCTGGGTTTTTGTACAGCACTTTGAGATATCAGCTGATGTACGAAGGGCTATATAAATAAATTTGATTTGATTTGATTTGATTTGAATTAGATGCGAAGGTTATGAGTTCAAGGCCCACCAGGAGCAAGTATTCTTCTTGAAGCCTCTGCCTGTCTATTTCTTGTCCGGAAAATGATAATTTATTCAATCCATTTAGGAGTACAATTCATTGGTAATAGGTATGTCATTGAGATGACAGGTCAGAGTGCAGGAAGAGATAGAATACAAATTCATAGCCTTCTGTATCACCAGCTATGCAGTGTGGCAAGCCTGCTCGAAATTCCAAGCGGATGGCTGTTTGCGAAGTGAGTTGGTGCTTCGGCAGAGAAAATAATCACCTAACGTGGGGCTCGAACCCACGACCCTGAGATTAAGAGTCTCATGCTCTACCGACTGAGCTAGCCAGGTACCTCAGTAGTGTTTTTGACTTGGTACGAATATCGTACAGCCCAGTTTCTGCAAAATATGGTGATCAGTGAGAGTGTTGTTGATGGATCCTGTGGTGCAATCTGTTAGCGTGTTGTACTTATACAGCAGTATACAGCAATTAGATGATAAGGTTATGAGTTCAAGCTCCACCAGGAGCAAGTATTGTTCTTGAAGCCTCTGCCTGTCTATTTCTTGTCCGGAAAATGATAATTTATTCAATCCATTTAGGAGTACAATTCATTGGTAATAGGTATGTCATTGAGATGACAGGTCAGAGTGCAGGAAGAGATAGAATACAAATTCATAGTCTTCTGTATCACCAGCTATGCAGTGTGGCAAGTTTGCTCGAAATTCCAAGCGGATGGTTGTTTGCGAAGTGAGTTGGTGCTTCGGCAGAGAAAATAATCACCTAACGTGGAGCTCGAACCCACGACCCTGAGATTAAGAGTCTCATGCTCTGCCGACTGAGCTAGCCAGTTACCTCAATGGTGATTTTGAGTTGGTTCGAATATCGTACAGCCCAGTTTCTGCAAAATATGGTGATCAGTGAGAGTGTTGTTGATGGATCCTGTGGTGCAATCTGTTAGCGTGTTGTACTTATACAGCAGTATACAGCAATTAGATGATAAGGTTATGAGTTCAAGCTCCACCAGGAGCAAGTATTGTTCTTGAAGCCTCTGCCTGTCTATTTCTTGTCCGGAAAAGGATAATTTATTCAATCCATTTAGGAGTACAATTCATCGGTAATAGGTATGTCATTGAGATGACAGGTCAGAGTGCAGGCAGAGATAGAATACAAATTCATAGTCTTCTGTATCACCAGCTATGCAGTGTGGCAAGTTTGCTCGAAATTCCAAGCAGATGGTTGTTTGCGAAGTGAGTTGGTGCTTCGGCAGAGAAAATAATCACCTAACGTGGGGCTCGAACCCACGACCCTGAGATTAAGAGTCTCATGCTCTACCGACTGAGCTAGCCAGGTACCTCAATGGTGATTTTGAGTTGGTTCGAATATCGTACATCCCAGTTTCTGCAAAATATGGTGATCAGTGAGAGTGTTGTTGATGGATACTGTGGCGCAATCTGTTAGCGTGTTGTACTTATACAGCAGTATACAGCAATTAGATGATAAGGTTATGAGTTCAAGCCCCACCAGGAGCAAGTATTGTTCTTGAAGCCTCTGCTAGTCTATTTCTTGTCCGGAAAATGATAATTTAGGAGTACAATTCATCGGTAATAGGTATGTCATTGAGATGACAGGTCAGAGTGCAGGCAGAGATAGAATACAAATTCATAGCCTTCTGTATCACCAGCTATGCAGTGTGGCAAGCTTGCTCGAAATTCCAAGCGGATGGTTGTTTGCGAAGTGACTTGGTGCTTCGGCAGAGAAAATAATCACCTAACGTGGGGCTCGAACACACGACCCTGAGATTAAGAGTCTCATGCTCTACCGACTGAGCTAGCCAGGTACCTCAATAGTAATTTTGACTTGGTACGAATATCGTACAGCCCAGTTTCTGCAAACTATGGTGATCAGTGAGAGTGTTGTTGATGGATCCTGTGGTGCAATCTGTTAGCGTGTTGTACATATACAGCAGTATACAGCAATTAGATGATAAGGTTATGAGTTCAAGCCCCACCAGGAGCAAGTATTGTTCTTGAAGCCTCTGCCTGTCTATTTCTTGTCCGGAAAATGATAATTTATTCAATCCATTTAGGAGTACAATTCATCGGTAATAGGTATGTCATTGAGATGACAGGTCAGAGTGCAGGCAGAGATAGAATACAAATTCATAGCCTTCTGTATCACCAGCTATGCAGTGTGGCAAGCTTGCTCGAAATTCCAAGCGGATGGTTGTTCGCGAAGTGAGTTGGTGCTTCGGCAGAGAAACTAATCACCTAACGTGGGGCTCGAACCCACGACCCTGAGATTAAGAGTCTCATGCTCTACCGACTGAGCTAGCCAGGTACCTCAATGGTGATTTTGAGTTGGTTCGAATATCGCACATCCCAGTTTCTGCAAAATATGGTGATCAGTGAGAGTGTTGTTGATGGATCCTGTGGCGCAATCTGTTAGCGTGTTGTACTTATACAGCAGTATACAGCAATTAGATGATAAGGTTATGAGTTCAAGCCCCACCAGGAGCAAGTATTGTTCTTGAAGCCTCTGCTAGTCTATTTCTAGTCCGGAAAATGATAATTTATTCAATCCATTTAGGAGTACAATTCATTGGTAATAGGTATGTCATTGAGATGACAGGTCAGAGTGCAGGCAGAGATAGAATACAAATTCATAGCATTCTGTATCACCAGCTTTGCAGGCTGGCAAGCCTGCTCGAAATTCCAAGCGGATGGCTGTTTGCGAAGTGAGTTGGTGCTTCGGCAGAGAAAATGATCACCTAACGTGGGGCTCGAACCCACGACCCTGAGATTAAGAGTCTCATGCTCTACCGACTGATTTAGCCAGGTAACTCAGTAGTATTTTTGACTTGGTACGAATATCGTACAGCCCAGTTACTGCAAAATATGGTGATCAGTGAGAGTGTTGTTGATGGATCCTGTGGTGCAATCTGTTAGCGTGTTGTACTTATACAGCAGTATACAGCAATTAGATGATAAGGTTATGAGTTCAAGCCCCACCAGGAGCAAGTATTGTTCTGGAAGCCTCTGCCTGTCTATTTCTTGTCCGGAAAATGATAATTTATTCAATCAATTTAGGAGTACAATTCATCGGTAATAGGTATGTCATTGAGATGACAGGTCAGAGTGCAGGAAGAGATAGAATACAAATTCACAGCCTTCTGTATCACCAGCTATGCAGGCTGGCAAGCCTGCTCGAAATTCCAAGCGGATGGCTGTTTGCGAAGTGAGTTGGTGCTTAGGCAGAGAAAATAATCACCTAATGTGGAGCTCGAACCCACGACCCTGAGATTAAGAGTCTCATGCTCTACCGACTGAGCTAGCCAGGTACCTCAATAGTATTTTTGACTTGGTACGAATATCGTACAGCCCAGTTTCTGCAAACTATGGTGATCATTGAGAGTGTTGTTGATGGATCCTGTGGTGCAATCTGTTAGCGTGTTGTACTTATACAGCAGTATACAGCAATTAGATGATAAGGTTATGAGTTCAAGCCCCACCAGGAGCAAGTATTGTTCTTGAAGCCTCTGCCTGTCTATTTCTTGTCCGGAAAATGATAATTTATTCAATCCATTTAGGAGTACAATTCATCGGTAATAGGTATGTCATTGAGATGACAGGTCAGAGTGCAGGCAGAGATAGAATACAAATTCATAGCCTTCTGTATCACCAGCTATGCAGTGTGGCAAGCTTGCTCGAAATTCCAAGCGGATGGTTGTTCGCGAAGTGAGTTGGTGCTTCGGCAGAGAAACTAATCACCTAACGTGGGGCTCGAACCCACGACCCTGAGATTAAGAGTCTCATGCTCTACCGACTGAGCTAGCCAGGTACCTCAATGGTGATTTTGAGTTGGTTCGAATATCGCACATCCCAGTTTCTGCAAAATATGGTGATCAGTGAGAGTGTTGTTGATGGATCCTGTGGCGCAATCTGTTAGCGTGTTGTACTTATACAGCAGTATACAGCAATTAGATGATAAGGTTATGAGTTCAAGCCCCACCAGGAGCAAGTATTGTTCTTGAAGCCTCTGCTAGTCTATTTCTTGTCCGGAAAATGATAATTTATTCAATCCATTTAGGAGTACAATTCATTGGTAATAGGTATGTCATTGAGATGACAGGTCAGAGTGCAGGCAGAGATAGAATACAAATTCATAGCATTCTGTATCACCAGCTTTGCAGGCTGGCAAGCCTGCTCGAAATTCCAAGCGGATGGCTGTTTGCGAAGTGAGTTGGTGCTTCGGCAGAGAAAATGATCACCTAACGTGGGGCTCGAACCCACGACCCTGAGATTAAGAGTCTCTTGCTCTACCGACTGATTTAGCCAGGTAACTCAGTAGTATTTTTGACTTGGTACGAATATCGTACAGCCCAGTTACTGCAAAATATGGTGATCAGTGAGAGTGTTGTTGATGGATCCTGTGGTGCAATCTGTTAGCGTGTTGTACTTATACAGCAGTATACAGCAATTAGATGATAAGGTTATGAGTTCAAGCCCCACCAGGAGCAAGTATTGTTCTGGAAGCCTCTGCCTGTCTATTTCTTGTCCGGAAAATGATAATTTATTCAATCAATTTAGGAGTACAATTCATCGGTAATAGGTATGTCATTGAGATGACAGGTCAGAGTGCAGGAAGAGATGAATACAAATTCACAGCCTTCTGTATCACCAGCTATGCAAGCCTGCTCGAAATTCCAAGCTCCAGGCTGTTTGCGAAGTGAGTTAGTGCTTCGGCAGAGAAAATAATCACCTAACGTGGGGCTCGAACCCACGACCCTGAGATTAAGAGACTCATGCTCTGCCGACTGAGCTAGCCAGGTACCTCAATAGTATTTTTGACTTGGTACGAATATCGTACAGCCCAGTTTCTGCAAAATATGGTGATCAGTGAGAGTGTTGTTGATGGATCCTGTGGTGCAATCTGTTAGCGTGTTGTACTTATACAGCAGTATACAGCAATTAGATGATAAGGTTATGAGTTCAAGGCCCACCAGGAACAAGTATTCTTCTTGAAGCCTCTGCCTGTCTATTTCTTGTCCGGAAAATTATAATTTATTCAATCCATTTAGGAGTACAATTCATTGGTAATAGGTATGTCATTGAGATGACAGGTCAGAGTGCAGTCAGAGATAGAATACAAATTCATAGCCTTCTGTATCACCAGCTATGCAGGCTGGCAAGCCTGCTCGAAATTCCAAGCGGATGGCTGTTTGCGAAGTGAGTTGGTGCTTCGGCAGAGAAAATAATCACCTAATGTGGAGCTCGAACCCACGACCCTGAGATTAAGAGTCTCATGCTCTACCGACTGATTTAGCCAGGTAACTCAGTAGTATTTTTGACTTGGTACGAATATCGTACAGCCCAGTTACTGCAAAATATGGTGATCAGTGAGAGTGTTGTTGATGGATCCTGTGGTGCAATCTGTTAGCGTGTTGTACTTATACAGCAGTATACAGCAATTAGATGATAAGGTTATGAGTTCAAGCCCCACCAGGAGCAAGTATTGTTCTGGAAGCCTCTGCCTGTCTATTTCTTGTCCGGAAAATGATAATTTATTCAATCAATTTAGGAGTACAATTCATCGGTAATAGGTATGTCATTGAGATGACAGGTCAGAGTGCAGGAAGAGATGAATACAAATTCACAGCCTTCTGTATCACCAGCTATGCAAGCCTGCTCGAAATTCCAAGCTCCAGGCTGTTTGCGAAGTGAGTTAGTGCTTTGGCAGAGAAAATAATCACCTAACGTGGGGCTCGAACCCACGACCCTGAGATTAAGAGTCTCATGCTCTGCCGACTGAGCTAGCCAGGTACCTCAATAGTATTTTTGACTTGGTACGAATATCGTACAGCCCAGTTTCTGCAAAATATGGTGATCAGTGAGAGTGTTGTTGATGGATCCTGTGGTGCAATCTGTTAGCGTGTTGTACTTATACAGCAGTATACAGCAATTAGATGATAAGGTTATGAGTTCAAGGCCCACCAGGAACAAGTATTCTTCTTGAAGCCTCTGCCTGTCTATTTCTTGTCCGGAAAATTATAATTTATTCAATCCATTTAGGAGTACAATTCATTGGTAATAGGTATGTCATTGAGATGACAGGTCAGAGTGCAGTCAGAGATAGAATACAAATTCATAGCCTTCTGTATCACCAGCTATGCAGGCTGGCAAGCCTGCTCGAAATTCCAAGCGGATGGCTGTTTGCGAAGTGAGTTGGTGCTTCGGCAGAGAAAATAATCACCTAATGTGGAGCTCGAACCCACGACCCTGAGATTAAGAGTCTCATGCTCTACCGACTGAGCTAGACAGTTACCTCAATAGTATTTTTGACTTGGTACGAATATCGTACAGCCCAGTTTCTGCAAAATATGGTGATCAGTGAGAGTGTTGTTGATGGATCGTGTGGTGCAATCTGTTAGCGTGTTGTACTTATACAGCAGTATACAGCAATTAGATGATAAGGTTATGAGTTCAAGCCCCACCAGGAGCAAGTATTGTTCTTGAAGCCTCTGCCTGTCTATTTCTTGTCCGGAAAATGATAATTTATTCAATCCATTTAGGAGTACAATTCATCGGTAATAGGTATGTCATTGAGATGACAGGTCAGAGTGCAGGCAGAGATAGAATACAAATTCATAGCCTTCGGTATCACCAGCTATGCAGTGTGGCAAGCTTGCTCGAAATTCCAAGCGTATGGTTGTTTGCGAAGTGAGTTGGTGTTTCGGCAGAGAAAATAATCACCTAACATGGGGCTCGAACCCACGACCCTGAGATTAAGAGTCTCATGCTCTACCGACTGAGCTAGCCAGGTACCTCAATGGTGATTTTGAGTTGGTTGGAATATCGTACATCCAAGTTTCTGTAAAATATGGTGATCAGTGCGTGTTGTTGATGGATCCTGTGGTGCAATCTGTTAGCGTGTTGTACTTTTACAGCAGTATACAGCAATTATATCCTTCCTGTTTGGCCCTGTCCGGGGGTGTCCTCGGAGTGGGCCACAGTGTCTCCTGACCCCTCCTGTCTCAGCCTCCAGTATTTATGCTGCAGTAGTTTATGTGTCGGGGGGCTAGGGTCAGTTTGTTATATCTGGATTACTTCTCCTGTCCTATTCGGTGTCCTGTGTGAATCTAAGTGTGCGTTCTCTAATTCTCTCCTTCTCTCTTTCTCTCTCTCGGAGGACCTGAGCCCTAGGACTATGCCCCAGGACTACCTGACATGATGACTCCTTGCTGTCCCCAGTCCACCTGGCTGTGCTGCTGCTCCAGTTTCAACTGACCTGAGCCCTAGGACCATGCCCCAGGAATACCTGACATGATGACTCCTTGCTGTCCCCAGTCCACCTGACTGTGCTGCTGCTCCAGTTTCAACTATTCTGCCTTATTATTATTCGACCATGCTGGTCATCTATGAACATTTGAACATCTTGACCATGTTTTGTTATAATCTCCACCCGGCACAGCCAGAAGAGGACTGGCCACCCCACATAGCCTGGTTCCTCTCTAGGTTTCTTCCTAGGTTTTGGCCTTTCTAGGGAGTTTTTCCTAGCCACCGTGCTTCTACACCTGCATTGCTTGCTGTTTGGGGTTTTAGGCTGGGTTTTTGTACAGCACTTTGAGATATCAGCTGATGTACGAAGGGCTATATAAATAAATTTGATTTGATTTGATTTGATTTGAATTAGATGCGAAGGTTATGAGTTCAAGGCCCACCAGGAGCAAGTATTCTTCTTGAAGCCTCTGCCTGTCTATTTCTTGTCCGGAAAATGATAATTTATTCAATCCATTTAGGAGTACAATTCATTGGTAATAGGTATGTCATTGAGATGACAGGTCAGAGTGCAGGAAGAGATAGAATACAAATTCACAGCCTTCTGTATCACCAGCTATGCAAGCCTGCTCGAAATTCCAAGCTCCAGAATGTTTGCGAAGTGAGTTGGTGCTTCGGCAGAGAAAATAATCACCTAACGTGGAGCTCGAACCCACGACCCTGAGATTAAGAGTCTCATGCTCTGCCGACTGAGCTAGCCAGTTACCTCAATGGTGATTTTGAGTTGGTTCGAATATCGTACAGCCCAGTTTCTGCAAAATATGGTGATCAGTGAGAGTGTTGTTGATGGATCCTGTGGTGCAATCTGTTAGCGTGTTGTACTTATACAGCAGTATACAGCAATTAGATGATAAGGTTATGAGTTCAAGCTCCACCAGGAGCAAGTATTGTTCTTGAAGCCTCTGCCTGTCTATTTCTTGTCCGGAAAATGATAATTTATTCAATCCATTTAGGAGTACAATTCACCAGTAATAGGTATGTCATTGAGATGACAGGTCAGAGTGTAGGCAGAGATACAATACAAATTCATAGTCTTCTGTATCACCAGCTATGCAGTGTGGCAAGCTTGCTCGAAATTCCAAGCGGATGGTTGTTTGCGAAGTGAGTTGGTGCTTCGGCAGAGAAAATAATCACCTAACGTGGGGCTCGAACCCACGACCCTGAGATTAAGAGTCTCATGCTCTACCGACTGAGCTAGCCAGGTACCGCAATGGTGATTTTGAGTTGGTACGAATATCGTACATCCCAGTTTCTGCAAAATATGGTCATCGGTGCGTGTTGTTGATGGAGCCTGTGGTGCAATCTGTTAGCGTGTTGTACTTATACAGCAGTATACAGCAATTAGATGCGAAGGTTATGAGTTCAAGGCCCACCAGGAGCAAGTATTCTTCTTGAAGCCTCTGCCTGTCTATTTCTTGTCCGGAAAATGATAATTTATTCAATCCATTTAGGAGTACAATTCATTGGTAATAGGTATGTCATTGAGATGACAGGTCAGAGTGCAGGAAGAGATAGAATACAAATTCACAGCCTTCTGTATCACCAGCTATGCAAGCCTGCTCGAAATTCCAAGCTCCAGGCTGTTTGCGAAGTGAGTTAGTGCTTCGGCAGAGAAAATAATTACCTAACGTGGGGCTCGAACCCACGACCCTGAGATTAAGAGTCTCATGCTCTGCCGACTGAGCTAGCCAGGTACCTTAATAGTATTTTTGACTTGGTACGAATATCGTACAGCCCAGTTTCTGCAAAATATGGTGATCAGTGAGAGTGTTGTTGATGGATCCTGTGGTGCAATCTGTTAGCGTGTTGTACTTATACAGCAGTATACAGCAATTAGATGATAAGGTTATGAGTTCAAGGCCCACCAGGAGCAAGTATTCTTCTTGAAGCCTCTGCCTGTCTATGTCTTGTCCGGAAAATGATAATTTATTCAATCCATTTAGGAGTACAATTCACCGGTAATAGGTATGTCATTGAGATGACAGGTCAGAGTGCAGGCAGAGATAGAATACAAATTCATAGCCTTCTGTATCACCAGCTATGCAGTGTGGCAAGCCTGCTCGAAATTCCAAGTGGATGGCTGTTTGCGAAGTGAGTTGGTGCTTCGGCAGAGAAAATAATCACCTAACGTGGGGCTCGAACCCACGACCCTGAGATTAAGAGTCTCATGCTCTACCGACTGAGCTAGCCAGGTACCTCAGTAGTATTTTTGACTTGGTACGAATATCGTACAGCCCAGTTTCTGCAAAATATGGTGATCAGTGAGAGTGTTGTTGATGGATCCTGTGGTGCAATCTGTTAGCGTGTTGTACTTATACAGCAGTATATAGCAATTAGATGACAAGGTTATGAGTTCAAGCCCCACCAGGAGCAAATATTCTTCTTGAAGCCTCTGCCTGTCTATTTCTTGTCCGGAAAATGATAATTTATTCAAACCATTTAGGATTACAGTTCATTGGTAGTAGGTATGTCATTGAGATGACAGGTCAGAGTGCAGGCAGAGCTAGAATACAAATTCATAGCCTTCTGTATCACCAGCTATGCAGTGTGGCAAGCCTGCTCGAAATTCCAAGCGGATGGCTGTTTGCGAAGTGAGTTGGTGCTTCGGCAGAGAAAATAATCACCTAACGTGGGGCTCAAACCCACGACCCTGAGATTAAGAGTCTCATGCTCTACCGACTGAGCTAGCCAGGTACCTCAATAGTATTTTTGACTTGGTACGAATATCGTACAGCCCAGTTTCTGCAAAATATGGTGATCAGTGAGAGTGTTGTTGATGGATCCTGTGGTGCAATCTGTTAGCGTGTTGTACTTATACAGCAGTATACAGCAATTAGATGATAAGGTTATGAGTTCAAGCCCCACCAGGAGCAAGTATTGTTCTTGAAGCCTCTGCCTGTCTATTTCTTGTCCGGAAAAGGATAATTTATTCAATCCATTTAGGAGTACAATTCATCGGTAATAGGTATGTCATTGAGATGACAGGTCAGAGTGCAGGCAGAGATAGAATACAAATTCATAGCCTTCTGTATCACCAGCTATGCAGTGTGGCAAGTTTGCTCGAAATTCCAAGCAGATGGTTGTTTGCGAAGTGAGTTGGTGCTTCGGCAGAGAAAATAATCACCTAACGTGGGGCTCGAACCCACGACCCTGAGATTAAGAGTCTCATGCTCTACCGACTGAGCTAGCCAGGTGCCTCAATAGTCATTTTGACTTGGTTCGAATATCGTACAGCCCAGTTTCTGCAAAATATGGTGATCAGTGAGAGTGTTGTTGATGGATCCTGTGGTGCAATCTGTTAGCGTGTTGTACTTATACAGCAGTATACAGCAATTAGATGCGAAGGTTATGAGTTCAAGGCCCACCAGGAGCAAGTATTCTTCTTGAAGCCTCTGCCTGTCTATTTCTTGTCCGGAAAATGATAATTTATTCAATCCATTTAGGAGTATAATTCATTGGTAATAGGTATGTCATTGAGATGACAGGTCAGAGTGCAGGAAGAGATAGAATACAAATTCACAGCCTTCTGTATCACCAGCTATGCAAGCCTGCTCGAAATTCCAAGCTCCAGGCTGTTTGCGAAGTGAGTTAGTGCTTCGGCAGAGAAAATAATCACCTAACGTGGGGCTCGAACCCACGACCCTGAGATTAAGAGTCTCATGCTCTGCCGACTGAGCTAGCCAGGTACCTCAATAGTATTTTTGACTTGGTACGAATATCGTACAGCCCAGTTTCTGCAAAATATGGTGATCAGTGAGAGTGTTGTTGATGGATCCTGTGGTGCAATCTGTTAGCGTGTTGTACTTATACAGCAGTATACAGCAATTAGATGATAAGGTTATGAGTTCAAGGCCCACCAGGAACAAGTATTCTTCTTGAAGCCTCTGCCTGTCTATTTCTTGTCCGGAAAATTATAATTTATTCAATCCATTTAGGAGTACAATTCATTGGTAATAGGTATGTCATTGAGATGACAGGTCAGAGTGCAGTCAGAGATAGAATACAAATTCATAGCCTTCTGTATCACCAGCTATGCAGGCTGGCAAGCCTGCTCGAAATTCCAAGCGGATGGCTGTTTGCGAAGTGAGTTGGTGCTTCGGCAGAGAAAATAATCACCTAATGTGGAGCTCGAACCCACGACCCTGAGATTAAGAGTCTCATGCTCTACCGACTGAGCTAGACAGTTACCTCAATAGCATTTTTGACTTGGTACGAATATCGTACAGCCCAGTTTCTGCAAAATATGGTGATCAGTGAGAGTGTTGTTGATGGATCCTGTGGTGCAATCTGTTAGCGTGTTGTACTTATACAGCAGTATACAGCAATTATATCCTTCCTGTTTGGCCCTGTCCGGGGGTGTCCTCGGAGTGGGCCACAGTGTCTCCTGACCCCTCCTGTCTCAGCCTCCAGTATTTATGCTGCAGTAGTTTATGTGTCGGGGGGCTAGGGTCAGTTTGCTGGAGTACTTCTCCTGTCCTATTCGGTGTCCTGTGTGAATCTAAGTGTGCGTTCTCTAATTCTCTCCTTCTCTCTTTCTCTCTCTCGGAGGACCTGAGCCCTAGGACTATGCCCCAGGACTACCTGACATGATGACTCCTTGCTGTCCCCAGTCCACCTGGCTGTGCTGCTGCTCCAGTTTCAACTGACCTGAGCCCTAGGACCATGCCCCAGGAATACCTGACATGATGACTCCTTGCTGTCCCCAGTCCACCTGACTGTGCTGCTGCTCCAGTTTCAACTATTCTGCCTTATTATTATTCGACCATGCTGGTCATCTATGAACATTTGAACATCTTGACCATGTTTTGTTATAATCTCCACCCGGCACAGCCAGAAGAGGACTGGCCACCCCACATAGCCTGGTTCCTCTCTAGGTTTCTTCCTAGGTTTTGGCCTTTCTAGGGAGTTTTTCCTAGCCACCGTGCTTCTACACCTGCATTGCTTGCTGTTTGGGGTTTTAGGCTGGGTTTCTGTACAGCACTTTGAGATATCAGCTGATGTACGAAGGGCTATATAAATACATTTGATTTGATTTGATTTGATTTGAATTATATGCGAAGGTTATGAGTTCAAGGCCCACCAGGAGCAAGTATTCTTCTTGAAGCCTCTGCCTGTCTATTTCTTGTCCGGAAAATGATAATTTATTCAATCCATTTAGGAGTACAATTCATTGGTAATAGGTATGTCATTGAGATGACAGGTCAGAGTGCAGGAAGAGATAGAATACAAATTCACAGCCTTCTGGATCACCAGCTATGCAAGCCTGCTCGTAATTCCAAGCTCCAGAATGTTTGCGAAGTGAGTTGGCTTCGGCAGAGAAAATAATCACCTAACGTGGAGCTCGAACCCACGACCCTGAGATTAAGAGTCTCATGCTCTGCCGACTGAGCTAGCCAGTTACCTCAATGGTGATTTTGAGTTGGTTCGAATATCGTACAGCCCAGTTTCTGCAAAATATGGTGATCAGTGAGAGTGTTGTTGATGGATCCTGTGGTGCAATCTGTTAGCGTGTTGTACTTATACAGCAGTATACAGCAATTAGATGATAAGGTTATGAGTTCAAGCTCCACCAGGAGCAAGTATTGTTCTTGAAGCCTCTGCCTGTCTATTTCTTGTCCGGAAAATTATAATTTATTCAATCCATTTAGGAGTACAATTCACCGGTAATAGGTATGTCATTGAGATGACAGGTCAGAGTGTAGGCAGAGATAGAATACAAATTCATAGTCTTCTGTATCACCAGCTATGCAGTGTGGCAAGCTTGCTCGAAATTCCAAGCGGATGGTTGTTTGCGAAGTGAGTTGGTGCTTCGGCAGAGAAAATAATCACCTAACGTGGGGCTCGAACCCACGACCCTGAGATTAAGAGTCTCATGCTCTACCGACTGAGCTAGCCAGGTACGTCAATAGTATTTTTGACTTGGTACGAATATCGTACAGCCCAGTTTCTGCAAAATATGGTGATCAGTGAGAGTGTTGTTGATGGATCCTGTGGTGCAATCTGTTAGCGTGTTGTACTTATACAGCAGTAGACAGCAATTAGATGACAAGGTTATGAGTTCAAGCCCCACCAGGAGCAAATATTCTTCTTGAAGCCTCTGCCTGTCTATTTCTTGTCCGGAAAATGATAATTTATTCAAACCATTTAGGATTACAGTTCATTGGTAGTAGGTATGTCATTGAGATGACAGGTCAGAGTGCAGGCAGAGCTAGAATACAAATTCATAGCCTTCTGTATCACCAGCTATGCAGTGTGGCAAGCCTGCTCGAAATTCCAAGCGGATGGCTGTTTGCGAAGTGAGTAGGTGCTTCGGCAGAGAAAATAATCACCTAACGTGGGGCTCAAACCCACGACCCTGAGATTAAGAGTCTCATGCTCTACCGACTGAGCTAGCCAGGTACCTCAATAGCATTTTTGACTTGGTACGAATATCGTACAGCCCAGTTTCTGCAAAATATGGTGATCAGTGAGAGTGTTGTTGATGGATCCTGTGGTGCAATCTGTTAGCGTGTTGTACTTATACAGCAGTATACAGCAATTAGATGCGAAGGTTATGAGTTCAAGCTCCACCAGGAGCAAGTATTGTTCTTGAAGCCTCTGCCTGTCTATTTCTTGTCCGGAAAATGATAATTTATTCAATCCATTTAGGAGTACAATTCACCGGTAATAGGTATGTCATTGAGATGACAGGTCAGAGTGCAGGCAGAGATAGAATACAAATTCATAGCCTTCTGTATCACCAGCTATGCAGTGTGGCAAGCCTGCTCGAAATTCCAAGCGGATGGCTGTTTGCGAAGTGAGTTGGTGCTTCGGCAGAGAAAATAATCACCTAACGTGGGGCTCGAACCCACGACCCTGAGATTAAGAGTCTCATGCTCTACCGACTGAGCTAGCCAGGTAGCTCAGTAGTATTTTTGACTTGGTACGAATATCGTACAGCCCAGTTTCTGCAAAATATGGTGATCAGTGAGAGTGTTGTTGATGGATCCTGTGGTGCAATCTGTTAGCGTGTTGTACTTATACAGCAGTAGACAGCAATTAGATGACAAGGTTATGAGTTCAAGCCCCACCAGGAGCAAATATTCTTCTTGAAGCCTCTGCCTGTCTATTTCTTGTCCGGAAAATGATAATTTATTCAAACCATTTAGGATTACAGTTCATTGGTAGTAGGTATGTCATTGAGATGACAGGTCAGAGTGCAGGCAGAGCTAGAATACAAATTCATAGCCTTCTGTATCACCAGCTATGCAGTGTGGCAAGCCTGCTCGAAATTCCAAGCGGATGGCTGTTTGCGAAGTGAGTAGGTGCTTCGGCAGAGAAAATAATCACCTAACGTGGGGCTCAAACCCACGACCCTGAGATTAAGAGTCTCATGCTCTACCGACTGAGCTAGCCAGGTACCTCAATAGCATTTTTGACTTGGTACGAATATCGTACAGCCCAGTTTCTGCAAAATATGGTGATCAGTGAGAGTGTTGTTGATGGATCCTGTGGTGCAATCTGTTAGCGTGTTGTACTTATACAGCAGTATACAGCAATTAGATGCGAAGGTTATGAGTTCAAGCTCCACCAGGAGCAAGTATTGTTCTTGAAGCCTCTGCCTGTCTATTTCTTGTCCGGAAAATGATAATTTATTCAATCCATTTAGGAGTACAATTCACCGGTAATAGGTATGTCATTGAGATGACAGGTCAGAGTGCAGGCAGAGATAGAATACAAATTCATAGCCTTCTGTATCACCAGCTATGCAGTGTGGCAAGCTTGCTCGAAATTCCAAGCGGATGGTTGTTTGCGAAGTGAGTTGGTGTTTCGGCAGAGAAAATAATCACCTAACGTGGGGCTCGAACCCACGACCCTGAGATTAAGAGTCTCATGCTCTACCGACTGAGCTAGCCAGGTACCTCAATGGTGATTTTGAATTGGTTCGAATATCGTACATCCCAGTTTCTGCAAAATATGGTCATCGGTGCGTGTTGTTGATGGAGCCTGTGGTGCAATCTGTTAGCGTGTTGTACTTATACAGCAGTATACAGCAATTAGATGTGAAGGTTATGAGTTCAAGGCCCACCAGGAGCAAGTATTCTTCTTGAAGCCTCTGCCTGTCTATTTCTTGTCCGGAAAATGATAATTTATTCAATCCATTTAGGAGTACAATTCATTGGTAATAGGTATGTCATTGAGATGACAGGTCAGAGTGCAGGAAGAGATAGAATACAAATTCACAGCCTTCTGTATCACCAGCTATGCAAGCCTGCTCGAAATTCCAAGCTCCAGGCTGTTTGCGAAGTGAGTTAGTGCTTCGGCAGAGAAAATAATCACCTAACGTGGGGCTCGAACCCACGACCCTGAGATTAAGAGTCTCATGCTCTGCCGACTGAGCTAGCCAGGTACCTCAATAGTATTTTTGACTTGGTACGAATATCGTACAGCCCAGTTTCTGCAAAATATGGTGATCAGTGAGTGTTGTTGATGGATCCTGTGGTGCAATCTGTTAGCGTGTTGTACTTATACAGCAGTATACAGCAATTAGATGATAAGGTTATGAGTTCAAGGCCCACCAGGAGCAAGTATTCTTCTTGAAGCCTCTGCCTGTCTATTTCTTGTCCGGAAATTTATAATTTATTCAATTCATTTAGGAGCACAATTCATTAGTAATAGGTATGTCATTGAGATGACAGGTCAGAGTGCAGGCAGAGATAGAATACAAATTCATAGCCTTCTGTATCACCAGCTATGCAGGCTGGCAAGCCTGCTCGAAATTCCAAGCGGATGGCTGTTTGCGAAGTGAGTTGGTGCTTAGGCAGAGAAAATAATCACCTCATGTGGAGCTCGAACCCACGACCCTGAGATTAAGAGTCTCATGCTCTACCGACTGAGCTAGCCAGGTACCTCAATAGTATTTTTGACTTGGTACGAATATCGTACAGCCCAGTTTCTGCAAAATATGGTGATCAGTGCGAGTGTTGTTGATGGATCCTGTGGTGCAATCTGTTAGCGTGTTGTACTTATAGTATACAGCAATTAGATGACAAGGTTATGAGTTCAAGCCCCACCAGGAGCAAATATTCTTCTTGAAGCCTCTGCCTGTCTATTTCTTGTCCGGAAAATGATAATTTATTCAAACCATTTAGGATTACAGTTCATTGGTAGTAGGTATGTCATTGAGATGACAGGTCAGAGTGCAGGCAGAGATAGAATACAAATTCATAGCCTTCTGTATCACCAGCTATGCAGTGTGGCAAGCTTGCTCGAAATTCCAAGCGGATGGTTGTTTGCGAAGTGAGTTGGTGTTTCGGCAGAGAAAATAATCACCTAACGTGGGGCTCGAACCCACGACCCTAAAATTAAGAGTCTCATGCTCTACCGACTGAGCTAGCCAGGTACCTCAATGGTGATTTTGAGTTGGTTCGAATATCGTACATCCCAGTTTCTGCAAAATAGGGTGATCAGTGCGTGTTGTTGATGGATCCTGTGGTGCAATCTGTTAGCGTGTTGTACTTATACAGCAGTATACAGCAATTAGATGACAAGGTTATGAGTTCAAGCCCCACCAGGAGCAAGTATTCTTCTTGAAGCCTCTGAATGTCTATTTCTTGCCCGGAAAATGATAATTTATTCAATCCATTTAGGAGTACAGTTCATTGGTAATAGGTATGTCATTGAGATGACAGGTCAGAGTGCACGCAGAGATAGAATACAAATTCATAGCCTTCTGTATCACTAGCTATGCAGGGTGGCAAGCCTGCTTGAAATTCCAAGCGGATGGCTGTTTGCAAAGTCAGTTGGTGCTTCGGCAGAGAAAATACGCACCTAACGTGGGGCTCGAACCCACGACCCTGAGATTAAGAGTCTCATGCTCTACCGACTGAGCTAGCCAAGTACCTCAATAGATGTTTTGACTTGGTACGAATATCGTACAGCCCAGTTTCTGCAAAATATGGTGATCAGTGAGAGTGTTGTTGATGGATCCTGTGGTGCAATCTGTTAGCGTGTTGTACTTATACAGCAGTATACAGCAATTAGATGACAAGGTTATGAGTTCAAGCCCCACCAGGTGCAAGTATTCTTCTTGAATCCTCTGCCTGTCTATTTCTTGCCTAGAAAAGGAGCATTTATTCAATCCATTTAGGAGTACAATTAATCGGTAATAGGTATGTCATTGAGATGACAGGTCAGAGTGCAGGCAGAGATAGAATACATTCGGTAATAGGTATGTCATTGAGATGACAGGTCAGAGTGCAGGCAGAGATAGAATACAAATTCATAGCCTTCTGTATCAACAGCTATCCAGGGTGGCAAGCCTGCTCGAAATTCCAAGCGGATGGTTGTTTGCGAAGTGAGTTGGTGCTTCTGCAGAGAAATGAATCACCTAACGTGGGGCTCGAACCCACGACCCTGAGATTAAGAGTCTCATGCTCTACCGACTGAGCTAGCCAGGTACCTCAATGGTGATTTTGACTTGGTTTGAATATCGTACATCCCAGTTTCTGCAAAATAGGGTGATCAGTGAGTGTTGTTGATGGATCCTGTGGTGCAATCTGTTAGCGTGTTGTACTTTTACAGCAGTATACAGCAATTAGATGACAAGGTTATGAGTTCAAGCCCCACCAGGAGCAAGTATTCTTCTTGAAGCCTCTGCCTGTCTATTTCTTGTCCGGAAAATGATCATTTATTCAAGCCATTTAGGAGTACAATTCATCGGTAATAGGTATGTCATTCAGAGTGCAGGCAGAGATAGAATACAAATTCATAGCCTTCTGTATCACCAGATATGCAGGGTGGCAAGCCTGCTCGAATTTCCAAGCGGATGGTTGTTTGCGAAGTGAGTTGGTGCTTCGGCTGAGAAAATAATCACCTAACGTGGGGCTCGAACCCACGACCCTGAGATTAAGAGTCTCATGCTCTACCGACTGAGCTAGCCAGGTACCTCAATGGTGATTTTGACTTGGTTTGAATATCGTACAGCCCAGTTTCTGCAAAATATGGTGATCAGTGAGAGTGTTGTTGATGGATCCTGTGGTGCAATCTGTTAGCGTGTTGTACTTATACAGCAGTATACAGCAATTAGATGATAAGGTTATGAGTTCAAGCCCCACCAGGAGCAAGTATTGTTCTTGAAGCCTCTGCCTGTCTATTTCTTGTCCGGAAAATGATATTTTTTCAATTCAGGCAGAGATAGAATACAAATTCATAGCCTTCTGTATCACCAGCTATGCAGGCTGGCAAGCCTGCTCGCAATTCCAAGTGGATGGCTGTGTGCGAAGTGAGTTGGTGCTTCGGCAGAGAAAATAGTCACCTAACGTGGGGCTCGAACCCACGACCCTGAGATTAAGAGTCAAATCAAATCAAATCAAATCAAATCAAATTTTATTTGTCACATACACATGGTTAGCAGATGTTAATGCGAGTGTAGCGAAATGCTTGTGCTTCTAGTTCCGACAATGCAGTAATAACAAGTAATCTAACTAACAATTCCAAAACTACTGTCTTGTACACAGTGTAAGGGGATAAAGAATATGTACATAAGGATATATGAATGAGTGATGGTACAGAGCAGCATAGGCAAGATACAGTAGATGGTATCGGGTACAGTATGTACAAATGAGATGAGTATGTAAACAAAGTGGCATAGTATAGTATAAAGTGGCTAGTGATACATGTATTACATAAGGATACCGTCGATGATATAGAGTACAGTATATACGTATGCGTATGAGATGAATAATGTAGGGTAAGTAACATTTATATAAGGTAGCATTGTTTAAAGTGGCTAGTGATATATTTACATCATTTCCCATCAATTCCCATTATTAAAGTGGCTGGAGTTGAGTCAGTGTCAGTGTGTTGGCAGCAGCCACTCAGTGTTAGTGGTGGCTGTTTAACAGTCTGATGGCCTTGAGATAGAAGCTGTTTTTCAGTCTCTCGGTCCCAGCTTTGATGCACCTGTACTGACCTCGCCTTCTGGATGATAGCGGGGTGAACAGGCAGTGGCTCGGGTGGTTGATGTCCTTGATGATCTTTATGGCCTTCCTGTGACATCGGGTGGTGTAGGTGTCCTGGAGGGCAGGTAGTTTGCCCCCGGTGATGCGTTGTGCAGACCTCACTACCCTCTGGAGAGCCTTACGGTTGAGGGCGGTGCAGTTGCCATACCAGGCGGTGATACAGCCCGCCAGGATGCTCTCGATTGTGCATCTGTAGAAGTTTGTGAGTGCTTTTGGTGACAAGCCGAATTTCTTCAGCCTCCTGAGGTTGAAGAGGCGCTGCTGCGCCTTCTTCACGATGCTGTCTGTGTGAGTGGACCAATTCAGTTTGTCTGTGATGTGTATGCCGAGGAACTTAAAACTTGCTACCCTCTCCACTACTGTTCCATCGATGTGGATAGGGGGGTGTTCCCTCTGCTGTTTCCTGAAGTCCACAATCATCTCCTTAGTTTTGTTGACGTTGAGTGTGAGGTTGTTTTCCTGACACCACACTCCGAGGGCCCTCACCTCCTCCCTGTAGGCCGTCTCATCGTTGTTGGTAATCAAGCCTACCACTGTTGTGTCGTCCGCAAACTTGATGATTGAGTTGGAGGCGTGCGTGGCCACGCAGTCGTGGGTGAACAGGGAGTACAGGAGAGGGCTCAGAACGCAACCTTGTGGGGCCCCAGTGTTGAGGATCAGCGGGGAGGAGATGTTGTTGCCTACCCTCACCACCTGGGGGCGGCCCGTCAGGAAGTCCAGTACCCAGTTGCACAGGGCGGGGTCGAGACCCAGGGTCTCGAGCTTGATGACGAGCTTGGAGGGTACTATGGTGTTGAATGCCGAGCTGTAGTCGATGAACAGCATTCTCACATAGGTATTCCTCTTGTCCAGATGGGTTAGGGCAGTGTGCAGTGTGGTTGAGATTGCATCGTCTGTGGACCTATTTGGGCGGTAAGCAAATTGGAGTGGGTCTAGGGTGTCAGGTAGGGTGGAGGTGATATGGTCCTTGACTAGTCTCTCAAAGCACTTCATGATGACGGATGTGAGTGCTACGGGGCGGTAGTCATTTAGCTCAGTTACCTTAGCTTTCTTGGGAACAGGAACAATGGTGGCCCTCTTGAAGCATGTGGGAACAGCAGACTGGTATAGGGATTGATTGAATATGTCCGTAAACACACCGGCCAGCTGGTCTGCGCATGCTCTGAGGGCGCGGCTGGGGATGCCATCTGGGCCTGCAGCCTTGCGAGGGTTAACACGTTTAAATGTCTTACTCACCTCGGCTGCAGTGAAGGAGAGACCGCATGTTTTCGTTGCAGGCCGTGTCAGTGGCACTGTATTGTCCTCAAAGCGGGCAAAAAAGTTATTTAGTCTGCCTGGGAGCAAGACATCCTGGTCCGTGACTGGGCTGGGTTTCTTCCTGTAGTCCGTGATTGACTGTAGACCCTGCCACATGCCTCTTGTGTCTGAGCCGTTGAATTGAGATTCTACTTTGTCTCTGTACTGGCGCTTAGCTTGTTTGATAGCCTTGCGGAGGGAATAGCTGCACTGTTTGTATTCGGTCATGTTACCAGACACCTTGCCCTGATTAAAAGCAGTGGTTCGCGCTTTCAGTTTCACACGAATGCTGCCATCAATCCACGGTTTCTGGTTAGGGAATGTTTTAATCGTTGCTATGGGAACGACATCTTCAACGCACGTTCTAATGAACTCGCACACCGAATCAGCGTATTCGTCAATGTTGTTATCTGACGCAATACGAAACATCTCCCAGTCCACGTGATGGAAGCAGTCTTGGAGTGTGGAGTCAGCTTGGTCGGACCAGCGTTGGACAGACCTCAGCGTGGGAGCCTCTTGTTTTAGTTTCTGTCTGTAGGCAGGGATCAACAAAATGGAGTCGTGGTCAGCTTTTCCGAAAGGGGGGCGGGGCAGGGCCTTATATGCGTCGCGGAAGTTAGAGTAACAATGGTCCAAGGTCTTTCCTCCCCTGGTTGCGCAATCGATATGCTGATAAAATTTGGGGAGTCTTGTTTTCAGATTAGCCTTGTTAAAATCCCCAGCTACAATGAATGCAGCCTCCGGATAAATTGTTTCCAGTTTGCAGAGAGTTAAATAAAGTTCGTTCAGAGCCATCGATGTGTCTGCTTGGGGGGGGGATATATACGGCTGTGATTATAATCGAAGAGAATTCTCTTGGTAGATAATGCGGTCTACATTTGATTGTGAGGAATTCTAAATCAGGTGAACAGAAGGATTTGAGTTCCTGTATGTTTCTTTCATCGCACCATGTCACGTTAGTCATAAGGCATACGCCCCCGCCCCTCTTTTTACCAGAAAGATGTTTTTTCCTGTCTGCGCGATGCGTGGAGAAACCTGTTGGCTGCACCGCTTCGGATTGCGTCTCTCCAGTAAGCCACGTTTCCGTGAAGCAAAGAACGTTACAGTCTCTGATGTCCCTCTGGAATGCTACCCTTGCTCGGATTTCATCAACCTTGTTGTCAAGAGACTGGACATTGGCAAGAAGAATGCTAGGGAGTGGTGCGTGCTGTGCCCGTCTCCGGAGTCTGACCAGAAGACCGCCTCGTTTCCCTCTCTTTCGGAGTCGTTTTTTTGGGTCGCTGCATAGGATCCACTCCGTTGTCCTGTTTGTAAGGCAGAACACAGGATCCGCGTCGCGAAAAACATATTCTTGGTCGTACTGATGGTGAGTTGATGCTGATCTTATATTCAGTAGTTCTTCTCGACTGTATGTAATGAAACCTAAGATGACCTGGGGTACTAATGTAAGAAATAACACGTAAAAAAACAAAAAACTGCATAGTTTCCTAGGAACGCGAAGCGAGGCGGCCATCTCTGTCGGCGCCGGAAGTACATGCTCTACCGACTGAGCTAGCCAGGTACCGCAATGGTGATTTTGAGTTGGTTCGAATATCGTACATCCCAGTTTCTGCAAAATATGGTGATCAGTGATTGTTGTTGATGGATCCTGTGGTGCAATCTGTTAGCGTGTTGTACTTATACAGCAGTATACAGCAATTAGATGCGAAGGTTATGAGTTCAAGGCCCACCAGGAGCAGGTATTCTTCTTGAAGCCTCTGCCTGTCTATTTCTTGTCCGGAAAATGATATTTTTTCAATCCATTTAGGAGTACAATTCATCGGTAATAGTTATGTCATTGAGAAGACAGGTCAGAGTGCAGGTAGAGATAGAATACAAATTCATAGCCTTCTGTATCACCAACTATGCAGGGTGGCAAGCCTGCTCGAAATTCCAAGCGGATGGTTGTTTGCGAAGTGAGTTGGTGCTTCGGCAGAGAAAATAATCACCTAACGTGGGGCTCGAACCCGCAACCCTAAGATTAAGAGTCTCATGCTCTACCGACTGAGCTAGCCAGGTACCTCAATAGTAGTTTTGACTTGGTACGAATATCGTACAGCCCAGTTTCTGCAAAATATGGTGATCAGTGAGAGTGTGGTTGATGGATCCTGTGGTGCAATCTGTTAGCGTGTTGTACTTGTACAGCAGTATACAGCAATTAGATGACAAGGTTATGAGTTCAAGGACCACCAGGAGCAAGTATTCTTCTTGAAGCCTCTGCCTGTCTATTTCTTGTCCGGAAAATGATATTTTTTCAATCCATTTAGGAGTACAGTTCATTGGTAATAGGTATGTCATTGAGATGACAGGTCAGAGTGCAGGCAGAGATAGAATACAAATTCGTAGCCTTCTGTATCACCACCTATCCAGGGTGGCAAGCCTGCTCGAATTTCCAAGCGGATGGTTGTTTGCGAAGTGAGTTGGTGCTTCTGCAGAGAAATGAATCACCTAACGTGGGGATGGAACCCACGACCCTGAGATTAAGAGTCTCATTCTCTACCGACTGAGCTAGCCAGGTACCTCAATGGTGATTTTAACTTGGTTTGAATATCGTACATCCCAGTTTCTGCAAAATAGGGTGATCAGTGAGTGTTGTTGATGGATCCTGTGGTGCAATCTGTTAGCGTGTTGTACTTTTACAGCAGTATACAGCAATTAGATGACAAGGTTATGAGTTCAAGCCCCACCAGGAGCAAGTATTCTTCTTGAAGCCTCTGCCTGTCTATTTCTTGTCCGGAAAATGATCATTTATTCAAGCCATTTAGGAGTACAATTCATCGGTAATAGGTATGTCATTCAGAGTGCAGGCAGAGATAGAATACAAATTCATAGCCTTCTGTATCACCAGATATGCAGGGTGGCAAGCCTGCTCGAATTTCCAAGCGGATGGTTGTTTGCGAAGTGAGTTGGTGCTTCGGCTGAGAAAATAATCACCTAACGTGGGGCTCGAACCCACGACCCTGAGATTAAGAGTCTCATGCTCTACCGACTGAGCTAGCCAGGTACCTCAATAGTGATTTTGACTTGGTTTGAATATCGTACAGCCCAGTTTCTGCAAAATATGGTGATCAGTGCGAGTGTTGTTGATGGATCCTGTACTTACACAGCAGTATACAGCAATTAGATGATAAGGTTATGAGTTCAAGCTCCACCAGGAGCAAGTATTGTTCTTGAAGCCTCTGCCTGTCTATTTCTTGTCCGGAAAATGATAATTTATTCAATCCATTTAGGAGTACAATTCACCGGTAATAGGTATGTCACTGAGATGACAGGTCAGAGTGTAGGCAGAGATAGAATACAAATTCATAGTCTTCTGTATCACCAGCTATGCAGTGTGGCAAGCTTGCTAGAAATTCCAAGCGGATGGTTGTTGCAAGTGAGTTGGTGCTTCGGCAGAGAAAACAATCACCTAACGTGGGGCTCGAACCCACGACCCTGAGATTAAGAGTCTCATGCTCTACCGACTGAGCTAGCCAGGTACCTCAATGGTGATTTTGAGTTGGTTCGAATATCGTACATCCCAGTTTCTGCAAAATATGGTGATCAGTTCGTGTTGTTGATGGATCCTGCGGTGCAATCTGTTAGTGTGTTGTACTTATACAGCAGTATACAGCAATTAGATGCGAAGGTTATGAGTTCAAGGCCCACCATGAGCAAGTATTCTTCTTGAAGCCTCTGCGTGTCTATTTCTTGTCCGGAAAATGATAATTTATTCAATCCATTTAGGAGTACAATTCATCGGTAATCGGTATGTCATTGAGATGACAGGTCAGAGTGCAGGCAGAGATAGAATACAAATTCATAGCCTTCTGTATCACCAGCTATGTAGGCTGGCAAATTTCAAGCGGATGGCTGTTTGCGAAGTGAGTTGGTGCTTCGGCAGAGAAAATATTCACCTAACGTGGGGCTCGAACCCACGACCCTGAGATTAAGAGTCTCATGCTCTACCGACTGAGCTAGCCAGGTACCTCAATAGTATTTTTGACTTGGTACGAATATCGTACAGCCCAGTTTCTGCAAAATATGGTGATCAGTGAGAGTGTTGTTGATGGATCCTGTGGTGCAATCTGTTAGCATGTTGTACTTATACAGCAGTATACAGCAATTAGATGACAAGGTTATGAGTTCAAGCCCCACTAGGAGCAAGTATTGTTCTTGAAGCCTCTGCCTGTCTATTTCTTGTCTGGAAAATGATAATTTATTCAATCCATTTAGGAGTACAATTCATCTGTAATAGGTATGTCATTGAGATGACAGGTCAGAGTGCAGGCAGAGATAGAATACAATTTCATAGCCTTCTGTATCACCAGCTATGCAGTGTGGCAAGCTTGCTCGAAATTCCAAGCGGATGGCTGTTTGCGAAGTGCTTCGGCAGAGAAAATAATCACCTAACGTGGGGCTCGAACCCACGACCCTGAGATTAAGAGTCTCATGCTCTACCGACTGAGCTAGTCAGGTGCCTCAATGGTGATTTTGACTTGGTTTGAATATCGTACATCCCAGTTTCTGCAAAATATGGTGATCAGTGAGAGTGTTGTTGATGGATCCTGTGGTGCAATCTGTTAGCGTGTTGTACTTATACAGCAGTATACAGCAATTAGATGATAAGGTTATGAGTTCAAGCCCCACCAGGAGCAAGTATTGTTCTTAAAGCCTCTGCCTGTCTATTTCTTGTCCGGAAAATGATAATTTATTCAATCCATTTAGGAGTACAATTCATCGATAATAGGTATGTCATTGAGATGACAGGTCAGAGTGCAGGCAGAGATAGAATACAAATTCATAGCCTTCTGTATCACCAGCTATGCAGTGTGGCAAGCTTGCTCGAAATTCCAAGCGGATGGTTGTTTGCGCAGTGAGTTGGTGCTTCGGCAGAGAAAATAATCACCTAACACGGGGCTCGAACCCACGACCCTGAGATTAAGAGTCTCATGCTCTACCGACTGAGCTAGCCAGGTACCTCAATAGTATTTTTGACTTGGTACGAATATCGTACAGCCCAGTTTCTGCAAAATATGGTGATCAGTGAGAGTGTTGTTGATGGATCCTGTGGTGCAATCTGTTAGCGTGTTGTACTTATACAGCAGTATACAGCAATTAGATGATAAGGTTATGAGTTCAAGCCCCACCAGGAGCAAGTATTGTTCTTGAAGCCTCTGCCTGTCTATTTCTTGTCCGGAAAATGATAATTTATTCAATCCATTTAGGAGTACAATTCATCGGTAATAGGTATGTCATCGAGATGACAGGTCAGAGTGCAGGCAGAGATAGAAGACAAATTCATAGCCTTCTGTATCACCAGCTATGCAGGCTGGCAAGCCTGCTCGAAATTCCAAGCGGATGGCTGTTTGCGAAGTGAGTTGGTGCTTCGGCAGAGAAAATAATCACCTAACGTGGAGCTCGAACCCACGACCCTGAGATTAAGAGTCTCATGCTCTACCGACTGAGCTAGCCAGGTACCTCAATGGTGAGTTTGAGTTGGTTCGAATATCTTACATCCCAGTTTCTGCAAAATATGGTGATCAGTGCGTGTTGTTGATGGATCCTGTGGTGCAATCTGTTAGCGTGTTGTACTTATACAGGAGTATACAGCAATTAGATGCGAAGGTTATGAGTTCAAGGCCCACCAGGATCAAGTTTTCTTCTTGAAGCCTCTGCCTGTCTATTTCT
The DNA here is from genome assembly GCF_045791955.1 of Oncorhynchus clarkii lewisi. Lineage (NCBI taxonomy): Eukaryota > Metazoa > Chordata > Actinopteri > Salmoniformes > Salmonidae > Oncorhynchus > Oncorhynchus clarkii. The sequence goes on along the minus strand of NC_092148.1, from coordinate 522,063 downwards.
TGTCCGGAAAATTATAATTTATTCAATCCATTTAGATGTACAATTCATTGGTAATAGGTATGTCATTGAGATGACAGGTCAGAGTGCAGGCAGAGATAGAATACAAATTCATAGCCTTCTGTATCACCAGCTATGCAGGCTGGCAAGCCTGCTCGAAATTCCAAGCGGATGGTTGTTTGCGAAGTGAGTTGGTGCTTCGGCAGAGAAAATAATCAACTAACGTGGGCTCGAAACCACGACTCTGAGATTAAGAGTCTCATGCTCTACCGACTGAGCTAGCCAGGTACCTCAATGGTGATTTTGAGTTGGTTTGAATATCGTACAGCCCAGTTTCTGCAAAATATGGTGATCAGTGAGAGTGTTGTTGATGGATCCTGTGGTGCAATCTGTTAGCGTGTTGTACTTATACAGCAGTATACATCAATTAGATGCGAAGGTTATGAGTTCAAGGCCCACCAGGATCAAGTTTTCTTCTTGAAGCCTCTGCCTGTCTATTTCTTGTCCGGAAAATTATAATTTATTCAATCCATTTAGATGTACAATTCATTGGTAATAGGTATGTCATTGAGATGACAGGTCAGAGTGCAGGCAGAGATAGAATACAAATTCATAGCCTTCTGTATCACCAGCTATGCAGGCTGGCAAGCCTGCTCGAAATTCCAAGCGGATGGTTGTTTGCGAAGTGAGTTGGTGCTTCGGCAGAGAAAATAATCAACTAACGTGGGCTCGAAACCACGACCCTGAGATTAAGAGTCTCATGCTCTACCGACTGAGCTAGCCAGGTACCTCAATGGTGATTTTGAGTTGGTTTGAATATCGTACAGCCCAGTTTCTGCAAAATATGGTGATCAGTGAGAGTGTTGTTGATGGATCCTGTGGTGCAATCTGTTAGCGTGTTGTACTTATACAGCAGTATACATCAATTAGATGCGAAGGTTATGAGTTCAAGGCCCACCAGGAGCAAGAATTGTTCTTGAAGCCTCTGCCTGTCTATTTCTTGTCCGGAAAATTATAATTTATTCAATCCATTTAGATGTACAATTCATTGGTAATAGGTATGTCATTGAGATGACAGGTCAGAGTGCAGGCAGAGATAGAATACAAATTCATAGCCTTCTGTATCACCAGCTATGCAGGCTGGCAAGCCTGCTCGAAATTCCAAGCGGATGGTTGTTTGCGAAGTGAGTTGGTGCTTCGGCAGAGAAAATAATCAACTAACGTGGGGCTCGAAACCACGACCCTGAGATTAAGAGTCTCATGCTCTACCGACTGAGCTAGCCAGGTACCTCAATGGTGATTTTGAGTTGGTTTGAATATCGTACAGCCCAGTTTCTGCAAAATATGGTGATCAGTGCGTGTTGTTGATGGATCCTGTGGTGCAATCTGTTAGCGTGTTGTACTTATACAGCAGTATACAGCAATTAGATGATAAGGTTATGAGTTCAAGCCCCACCAGGAGCAAGAATTGTTCTTGAAGCCTCTGCTTGTCTATTTCTTTCCCGGAAAATGATAATTTATTCAATCCATTTAGGAGTACAATTCATCGGTAATAGGTATGTCATCGAGATGACAGGTCAGAGTGCTGGCAGAGATAGAATACAAATTCATAGCCTTCTGTATCACCAGCTATGCAGGCTGGCAAGCCTGCTCGAAATTCCAAGCGAAATTCCAGGCTGTTTGCGAAGTGAGTTGGTGCTTCGGCAGAGAAAATAATCACCTAACGTGGGGCTCGAACCCACGACCCTGAGATTAAGAGTCTCATGCTCTACCGACTGAGCTAGCCAGGTACCTCAATAGTATTTTTGACTTGGTACGAATATCTTACAGCCCAGTTTCTGCAAAATATGGTGATCAGTGAGAGTGTTGTTGATGGATCCTGTGGTGCAATCTGTTAGCGTGTTGTACTTATACAGCAGTATACAGCAATTAGATGATAAGGTTATGAGTTCAAGCCCCACCAGGAGCAAGTATTGTTCTTGATGTCTCTGCTAGTCTATTTCTTGTCCGGAAAATGATAATTTATTCAATCCATTTAGGAGTACAATTCATTGGTAATAGGTATGTCATTGAGATGACAGGTCAGAGTGCAGGAAGAGATAGAATACAAATTCACAGCCTTCTGTATCACCAGCTATGCAAGCCTGCTCGAAATTCCAAGCTCCAGGCTGTTTGTGAAGTGAGTTGGTGCTTCGGCAGAGAAAATAATCACCTAACGTGGAGCTCGAACCCACGACCCTGAGATTAAGAGTCTCATGCTCTACCGACTGAGCTAGCCAGGTACCTCAATGGTGATTTTGAGTTGGTTCGAATATCGTACATCCCAGTTTCTGCAAAATATGGTGATCAGTGCGTGTTGTTGATGGATCCTGTGGTGCAATCTGTTAGCGTGTTGTACTTATACAGCAGTATACAGCAATTAGATGCGAAGGTTATGAGTTCAAGGCCCACCAGGAGCAAGTATTCTTCTTGAAGCCTCTGCCTGTCTATTTCTTGTCCGGAAAATGATAATTTATTCAATCCATTTAGGAGTACAATTCATTGGTAATAGGTATGTCATTGAGATGACAGGTCAGAGTGCAGGCAGAGATAGAATACAAATTCATAGCCTTCTGTACCACCAGCTATGCAGTGTGGCAAGCTTGCTCGAAATTCCAAGCGGATGGTTGTTTGCGAAGTGAGTTGGTGCTTCGGCAGAGAAAATAATCACCTAACGTGGGGCTCGAACCCACGACCCTGAGATTAAGAGTCTCATGCTCTACCGACTGAGCTAGCCAGGTACCTCAATGGTGAGTTTGAGTTGGTTCGAATATCTTACATCCCAGTTTCTGCAAAATATGGTGATCAGTGCGTGTTGTTGATGGATCCTGTGGTGCAATCTGTTAGCGTGTTGTACTCATACAGGAGTATTCAGCAATTAGATGCGAAGGTTATGAGTTCAAGGTCCACCAGGAGCAAGTATTCTCTTTGAAGCCTCTGCCTGTCTATTTCTTGTCCGGAAAATGATAATTTTTTAATCAATTTAGGAGTACAATTCACCGGTAATAGGCATGTCATTGAGATGACAGGTCAGAGTGCAGGCAGAGATAGAATACAAATTCATAGCCTTCTGTATCACCAGCTATGCAGTGTGGCAAGCTTGCTCGAAATTCCAAGCGGATGGTTGTTTGCGCAGTGAGTTGGTGCTTCGGCAGAGAAAATATTCACCTAACATGGGGCTCGAACCCACGACCCTGAGATTAAGAGTCTCATGCTCTACCGACTGAGCTAGCCAGGTACCTCAACAGTATTTTTGACTTGGTACGAATATCGTACAGCCCAGTTTCTGCAAAATATGGTGATCAGTGAGAGTGTTGTTGATGGATCCTGTGGTGCAATCTGTTAGCGTGTTGTACTTATACAGCAGTATACAGCAATTAGATGCGAAGGTTATGAGTTCAAGCCCCACCAGGAGCAAGTATTGTTCTTGAAGCCTCTGCCTGTCTATTTCTTGTCCGGAAAATTATAATTTATTCAATCCATTTAGGAGTACAATTCACCAGTAATAGGTATGTCATTGAGATGACAGGTCAGAGTGCTGGCAGAGATAGAATACAAATTCATAGCCTTCGGTATCACCAGCTATGCAGTGTGGAAAGCTTGCTCGAAATTCCAAGCGGATGGTTGTTTGCGAAGTGAGTTGGTGCTTCGGCAGAGAAAATAATCAACTAACGTGGGCTCGAAACCACGACCCTGAGATTAAGAGTCTCATGCTCTACCGACTGAGCTAGCCAGGTACCTCAATGGTGATTTTGAGTTGGTTTGAATATCGTACAGCCCAGTTTCTGCAAAATATGGTGATCAGTGAGAGTGTTGTTGATGGATCCTGTGGTGCAATCTGTTAGCGTGTTGTACTTATACAGCAGTATACATCAATTAGATGCGAAGGTTATGAGTTCAAGGCCCACCAGGATCAAGTTTTCTTCTTGAAGCCTCTGCCTGTCTATTTCTTGTCCGGAAAATTATAATTTATTCAATCCATTTAGATGTACAATTCATTGGTAATAGGTATGTCATTGAGATGACAGGTCAGAGTGCAGGCAGAGATAGAATACAAATTCATAGCCTTCGGTATCACCAGCTATGCAGTGTGGAAAGCTTGCTCGAAATTCCAAGCGGATGGTTGTTTGCGAAGTGAGTTGGTGTTTCGGCAGAGAAAATAATCACCTAACGTGGGGCTCGAACCCACGACCCTAAAATTCAGAGTCTCATGCTCTACCGACTGAGCTAGCCAGGTACCTCAATGGTGATTTTGAGTTGGTTCGAATATCGTACATCCCAGTTTCTGCAAAATATGGTGATCAGTGCGTGTTGTTGATGGATCCTGTGGTGCAATCTGTTAGCGTGTTGTACTTATACAGCAGTATACAGCAATTATATCCTTCCTGTTTGGCCCTGTCCGGGGGTGTCCTCGGAGTGGGCCACAGTGTCTCCTGACCCCTCCTGTCTCAGCCTCCAGTATTTTGCTGCAGTAGTTTATGTGTCGGGGGGCAAGGGTCAGTTTGTTATATCTGGAGTACTTCTCCTGTCCTATTCGGTGTCCTGTGTGAATCTAAGTGTGCGTTCTCTAATTCTCTCCTTCTCTCTTTCTCTCTCTCGGAGGACCTGAGCCCTAGGACTATGCCCCAGGACTACCTGACATGATGACTCCTTGCTGTCCCCAGTCCACCTGGCTGTGCTGCTGCTCCAGTTTCAACTGACCTGAGCCCTAGGACCATGCCCCAGGAATACCTGACATGATGACTCCTTGCTGTCCCCAGTCCACCTGACTGTGCTGCTGCTCCAGTTTCAACTATTCTGCCTTATTATTATTCGACCATGCTGGTCATCTATGAACATTTGAACATCTTGACCATGTTTTGTTATAATCTCCACCCGGCACAGCCAGAAGAGGACTGGCCACCCCACATAGCCTGGTTCCTCTCTAGGTTTCTTCCTAGGTTTTGGCCTTTCTAGGGAGTTTTTCCTAGCCACCGTGCTTCTACACCTGCATTGCTTGCTGTTTGGGGTTTTAGGCTGGGTTTTTGTACAGCACTTTGAGATATCAGCTGATGTACGAAGGGCTATATAAATAAATTTGATTTGATTTGATTTGAATTAGATGCGAAGGTTATGAGTTCAAGGCCCACCAGGAGCAAGTATTCTTCTTGAAGCCTCTGCCTGTCTATTTCTTGTCCGGAAAATGATAATTTATTCAATCCATTTAGGAGTACAATTCATTGGTAATAGGTATGTCATTGAGATGACAGGTCAGAGTGCAGGAAGAGATAGAATACAAATTCATAGCCTTCTGTATCACCAGCTATGCAGTGTGGCAAGCCTGCTCGAAATTCCAAGCGGATGGCTGTTTGCGAAGTGAGTTGGTGCTTCGGCAGAGAAAATAATCACCTAATGTGGGGCTCGAACCCACGACCCTGAGATTAAGAGTCTCATGCTCTACCGACTGAGCTAGCCAGGTACCTCAGTAGTGTTTTTGACTTGGTACGAATATCGTACAGCCCAGTTTCTGCAAACTATGGTGATCAGTGAGAGTGTTGTTGATGGATCCTGTGGTGCAATCTGTTAGCGTGTTGTACTTATACAGCAGTATACAGCAATTAGATGATAAGGTTATGAGTTCAAGCCCCACCAGGAGCAAGTATTGTTCTTGAAGCCTCTGCCTGTCTATTTCTTGTCCGGAAAATTATAATTTATTCAATCCATTTAGGAGTACAATTCACCAGTAATAGGTATGTAATTGAGATGACAGGTCAGAGTGCAGGCAGAGATAGAATACAAATTCATAGCCTTCGGTATCACCAGCTATGCAGTGTGGAAAGCTTGCTCGAAATTCCAAGCGGATGGTTGTTTGCGAAGTGAGTTGGTGTTTCGGCAGAGAAAATAATCACCTAACGTGGGGCTCGAACCCACGACCCTAAAATTAAGAGTCTCATGCTCTACCGACTGAGCTAGCCAGGTACCTCAATGGTGATTTTGAGTTGGTTCGAATAGATACATCCCAGTTTCTGCAAAATATGGTGATCAGTGCGTGTTGTTGATGGATCCTGTGGTGCAATCTGTTAGCGTGTTGTACTTATACAGCAGTATACAGCAATTATATCCTTCCTGTTTGGCCCTGTCCGGGGGTGTCCTCGGAGTGGGCCACAGTGTCTCCTGACCCCTCCTGTCTCAGCCTCCAGTATTTATGCTGCAGTAGTTTATGTGTCGGGGGGCTAGGGTCAGTTTGTTATATCTGGAGTACTTCTCCTGTCCTATTCGGTGTCCTGTGTGAATCTAAGTGTGCGTTCTCTAATTCTCTCCTTCTCTCTTTCTCTCTCTCAGAGGACCTGAGCCCTAGGACTATGCCCCAGGACTACCTGACATGATGACTCCTTGCTGTCCCCAGTCCACCTGGCTGTGCTGCTGCTCCAGTTTCAACTGACCTGAGCCCTAGGACCATGCCCCAGGAATACCTGACATGATGACTCCTTGCTGTCCCCAGTCCACCTGACTGTGCTGCTGCTCCAGTTTCAACTATTCTGCCTTATTATTATTCGACCATGCTGGTCATCTATGAACATTTGAACATCTTGACCATGTTTTGTTATAATCTCCACCCGGCACAGCCAGAAGAGGACTGGCCACCCCACATAGCCTGGTTCCTCTCTAGGTTTCTTCCTAGGTTTTGGCCTTTCTAGGGAGTTTTTCCTAGCCACCGTGCTTCTACACCTGCATTGCTTGCTGTTTGGGGTTTTAGGCTGGGTTTTTGTACAGCACTTTGAGATATCAGCTGATGTACGAAGGGCTATATAAATAAATTTGATTTGATTTGATTTGATTTGAATTAGATGCGAAGGTTATGAGTTCAAGGCCCACCAGGAGCAAGTATTCTTCTTGAAGCCTCTGCCTGTCTATTTCTTGTCCGGAAAATGATAATTTATTCAATCCATTTAGGAGTACAATTCATTGGTAATAGGTATGTCATTGAGATGACAGGTCAGAGTGCAGGAAGAGATAGAATACAAATTCATAGCCTTCTGTATCACCAGCTATGCAGTGTGGCAAGCCTGCTCGAAATTCCAAGCGGATGGCTGTTTGCGAAGTGAGTTGGTGCTTCGGCAGAGAAAATAATCACCTAACGTGGGGCTCGAACCCACGACCCTGAGATTAAGAGTCTCATGCTCTACCGACTGAGCTAGCCAGGTACCTCAGTAGTGTTTTTGACTTGGTACGAATATCGTACAGCCCAGTTTCTGCAAAATATGGTGATCAGTGAGAGTGTTGTTGATGGATCCTGTGGTGCAATCTGTTAGCGTGTTGTACTTATACAGCAGTATACAGCAATTAGATGATAAGGTTATGAGTTCAAGCTCCACCAGGAGCAAGTATTGTTCTTGAAGCCTCTGCCTGTCTATTTCTTGTCCGGAAAATGATAATTTATTCAATCCATTTAGGAGTACAATTCATTGGTAATAGGTATGTCATTGAGATGACAGGTCAGAGTGCAGGAAGAGATAGAATACAAATTCATAGTCTTCTGTATCACCAGCTATGCAGTGTGGCAAGTTTGCTCGAAATTCCAAGCGGATGGTTGTTTGCGAAGTGAGTTGGTGCTTCGGCAGAGAAAATAATCACCTAACGTGGAGCTCGAACCCACGACCCTGAGATTAAGAGTCTCATGCTCTGCCGACTGAGCTAGCCAGTTACCTCAATGGTGATTTTGAGTTGGTTCGAATATCGTACAGCCCAGTTTCTGCAAAATATGGTGATCAGTGAGAGTGTTGTTGATGGATCCTGTGGTGCAATCTGTTAGCGTGTTGTACTTATACAGCAGTATACAGCAATTAGATGATAAGGTTATGAGTTCAAGCTCCACCAGGAGCAAGTATTGTTCTTGAAGCCTCTGCCTGTCTATTTCTTGTCCGGAAAAGGATAATTTATTCAATCCATTTAGGAGTACAATTCATCGGTAATAGGTATGTCATTGAGATGACAGGTCAGAGTGCAGGCAGAGATAGAATACAAATTCATAGTCTTCTGTATCACCAGCTATGCAGTGTGGCAAGTTTGCTCGAAATTCCAAGCAGATGGTTGTTTGCGAAGTGAGTTGGTGCTTCGGCAGAGAAAATAATCACCTAACGTGGGGCTCGAACCCACGACCCTGAGATTAAGAGTCTCATGCTCTACCGACTGAGCTAGCCAGGTACCTCAATGGTGATTTTGAGTTGGTTCGAATATCGTACATCCCAGTTTCTGCAAAATATGGTGATCAGTGAGAGTGTTGTTGATGGATCCTGTGGCGCAATCTGTTAGCGTGTTGTACTTATACAGCAGTATACAGCAATTAGATGATAAGGTTATGAGTTCAAGCCCCACCAGGAGCAAGTATTGTTCTTGAAGCCTCTGCTAGTCTATTTCTTGTCCGGAAAATGATAATTTATTCAATCCATTTAGGAGTACAATTCATCGGTAATAGGTATGTCATTGAGATGACAGGTCAGAGTGCAGGCAGAGATAGAATACAAATTCATAGCCTTCTGTATCACCAGCTATGCAGTGTGGCAAGCTTGCTCGAAATTCCAAGCGGATGGTTGTTTGCGAAGTGACTTGGTGCTTCGGCAGAGAAAATAATCACCTAACGTGGGGCTCGAACCCACGACCCTGAGATTAAGAGTCTCATGCTCTACCGACTGAGCTAGCCAGGTACCTCAATAGTATTTTTGACTTGGTACGAATATCGTACAGCCCAGTTTCTGCAAACTATGGTGATCAGTGAGAGTGTTGTTGATGGATCCTGTGGTGCAATCTGTTAGCGTGTTGTACTTATACAGCAGTATACAGCAATTAGATGATAAGGTTATGAGTTCAAGCCCCACCAGGAGCAAGTATTGTTCTTGAAGCCTCTGCCTGTCTATTTCTTGTCCGGAAAATGATAATTTATTCAATCCATTTAGGAGTACAATTCATCGGTAATAGGTATGTCATTGAGATGACAGGTCAGAGTGCAGGCAGAGATAGAATACAAATTCATAGCCTTCTGTATCACCAGCTATGCAGTGTGGCAAGCTTGCTCGAAATTCCAAGCGGATGGTTGTTTGCGAAGTGAGTTGGTGCTTCGGCAGAGAAAATAATCACCTAACGTGGGGCTCGAACCCACGACCCTGAGATTAAGAGTCTCATGCTCTACCGACTGAGCTAGCCAGGTACCTCAATGGTGATTTTGAGTTGGTTCGAATATCGCACATCCCAGTTTCTGCAAAATATGGTGATCAGTGAGAGTGTTGTTGATGGATCCTGTGGTGCAATCTGTTAGCGTGTTGTACTTATACAGCAGTATACAGCAATTAGATGATAAGGTTATGAGTTCAAGCTCCACCAGGAGCAAGTATTGTTCTTGAAGCCTCTGCCTGTCTATTTCTTGTCCGGAAAAGGATAATTTATTCAATCCATTTAGGAGTACAATTCATCGGTAATAGGTATGTCATTGAGATGACAGGTCAGAGTGCAGGCAGAGATAGAATACAAATTCATAGTCTTCTGTATCACCAGCTATGCAGTGTGGCAAGTTTGCTCGAAATTCCAAGCAGATGGTTGTTTGCGAAGTGAGTTGGTGCTTCGGCAGAGAAAATAATCACCTAACGTGGGGCTCGAACCCACGACCCTGAGATTAAGAGTCTCATGCTCTACCGACTGAGCTAGCCAGGTACCTCAATGGTGATTTTGAGTTGGTTCGAATATCGTACATCCCAGTTTCTGCAAAATATGGTGATCAGTGAGAGTGTTGTTGATGGATCCTGTGGCGCAATCTGTTAGCGTGTTGTACTTATACAGCAGTATACAGCAATTAGATGATAAGGTTATGAGTTCAAGCCCCACCAGGAGCAAGTATTGTTCTTGAAGCCTCTGCTAGTCTATTTCTTGTCCGGAAAATGATAATTTATTCAATCCATTTAGGAGTACAATTCATCGGTAATAGGTATGTCATTGAGATGACAGGTCAGAGTGCAGGCAGAGATAGAATACAAATTCATAGCCTTCTGTATCACCAGCTATGCAGTGTGGCAAGCTTGCTCGAAATTCCAAGCGGATGGTTGTTTGCGAAGTGACTTGGTGCTTCGGCAGAGAAAATAATCACCTAACGTGGGGCTCGAACCCACGACCCTGAGATTAAGAGTCTCATGCTCTACCGACTGAGCTAGCCAGGTACCTCAATAGTATTTTTGACTTGGTACGAATATCGTACAGCCCAGTTTCTGCAAACTATGGTGATCAGTGAGAGTGTTGTTGATGGATCCTGTGGTGCAATCTGTTAGCGTGTTGTACTTATACAGCAGTATACAGCAATTAGATGATAAGGTTATGAGTTCAAGCCCCACCAGGAGCAAGTATTGTTCTTGAAGCCTCTGCCTGTCTATTTCTTGTCCGGAAAATGATAATTTATTCAATCCATTTAGGAGTACAATTCATCGGTAATAGGTATGTCATTGAGATGACAGGTCAGAGTGCAGGCAGAGATAGAATACAAATTCATAGCCTTCTGTATCACCAGCTATGCAGTGTGGCAAGCTTGCTCGAAATTCCAAGCGGATGGTTGTTCGCGAAGTGAGTTGGTGCTTCGGCAGAGAAACTAATCACCTAACGTGGGGCTCGAACCCACGACCCTGAGATTAAGAGTCTCATGCTCTACCGACTGAGCTAGCCAGGTACCTCAATGGTGATTTTGAGTTGGTTCGAATATCGCACATCCCAGTTTCTGCAAAATATGGTGATCAGTGAGAGTGTTGTTGATGGATCCTGTGGCGCAATCTGTTAGCGTGTTGTACTTATACAGCAGTATACAGCAATTAGATGATAAGGTTATGAGTTCAAGCCCCACCAGGAGCAAGTATTGTTCTTGAAGCCTCTGCTAGTCTATTTCTTGTCCGGAAAATGATAATTTATTCAATCCATTTAGGAGTACAATTCATTGGTAATAGGTATGTCATTGAGATGACAGGTCAGAGTGCAGGCAGAGATAGAATACAAATTCATAGCATTCTGTATCACCAGCTTTGCAGGCTGGCAAGCCTGCTCGAAATTCCAAGCGGATGGCTGTTTGCGAAGTGAGTTGGTGCTTCGGCAGAGAAAATGATCACCTAACGTGGGGCTCGAACCCACGACCCTGAGATTAAGAGTCTCATGCTCTACCGACTGATTTAGCCAGGTAACTCAGTAGTATTTTTGACTTGGTACGAATATCGTACAGCCCAGTTACTGCAAAATATGGTGATCAGTGAGAGTGTTGTTGATGGATCCTGTGGTGCAATCTGTTAGCGTGTTGTACTTATACAGCAGTATACAGCAATTAGATGATAAGGTTATGAGTTCAAGCCCCACCAGGAGCAAGTATTGTTCTGGAAGCCTCTGCCTGTCTATTTCTTGTCCGGAAAATTATAATTTATTCAATCAATTTAGGAGTACAATTCATCGGCAATAGGTATGTCATTGAGATGACAGGTCTGAGTGCAGGCAGAGATAGAATACAAATTCATATCCTTCTTTATCACCAGATATGCAGGGTGGCAAGCCTGCTCGAAATTCCAAGCGGATGGTTGTTTGCGAAGTGAGTTGGTGCTTCGGCAGAGAAAATAATCACCTAACGTGGGGCTCGAACCCACGACCCTGAGATTAAGAGTCTCATGCTCTACCGACTGAGCTAGCCAGGTACCGCAATAGTGTTTTTGACTTGGTACGAATATCGTACTTCCCAGTTTCTGCAAAATATGGTGTTCAGTGAGTGTTGTTGATGGATCCTGTGGTGCAATCTGTTAGCGTGTTGTACTTATACAGCAGTATACAGCAATTAGATGATAAGGTTATGAGTTCAAGCCCCACCAGGAGCAAGTATTGTTCTGGAAGCCTCTGCCTGTCTATTTCTTGTCCGGAAAATGATAATTTATTCAATCAATTTAGGAGTACAATTCATCGGCAATAGGTATGTCATTGAGATGACAGGTCTGAGTGCAGGCAGAGATAGAATACAAATTCATATCCTTCTTTATCACCAGATATGCAGTGTGGCAAGCCTGCTCGATATTCCAAGCGGATGGCTGTTTGCGAAGTGACTTGGTGCTTCGGCAGAGAAAATAATCACCTAACGTGGGGCTCGAACCCACGACCCTGAGATTAAAAATCTCATGCTCTACCGACTGAGCTAGCCAGGTACCTCAATAGTATTTTTGACTTGGTACGAATATCGCACAGCCCAGTTTCTGCAAAATATGGTGATCAGTGAGAGTGTTGTTGATGGATCCTGTGGTGCAATCTGTTAGCGTGTTGCACTTATACAGCAGTATACAGCAATTAGATGATAAGGTTATGAGTTCAAGCCCCACCAGGAGCAAGTATTGTTCTTGAAGCCTCTGGCTGTCTATTTCTTGTCCGGAAAATAATTTATTCAATCCATTTAGGAGTACAATTCATCGGTAATAGGTATGTCATTGAGATGACAGGTCAGAGTGCAGGCAGAGATAGAATACAAATTCATAGCCTTCTGTATCACCAGCTATGCAGTGTGGCAAGCTTGCTCGAAATTCCAAGCGGATGGCTGTTTGCGAAGTGAGTTGGTGCTTCGGCAGAGAAAATAATCACCTACGTGGGGCTCGAACCCACGACCCTGAGATTAAGAGTCTCATGCTCTACCGACTGAGCTAGCCAGGTACCTCAATGGTGATTTTGAGTTGGTTCGAATATCGTACATCCCAGTTTCTGCAAAATATGGTGATCAGTGAGAGTGTTGTTGATGGATCCTGTGGTGCAATCTGTTAGCGTGTTGTACTTATACAGCAGTATACAGCAATTAGATGACAATTAGATGACAATTAGATGACAATTAGATTAGATGACAATTAGATGACAAGAGTTCAAGCCCCACCAGGAGCAAGTATTCTTCTTGAAGCCTCTGCCTGTCTATTTCTTGTCCGGAAAATGATATTTTTTCAATCCATTTAGGAGTACAATTCATCGGTAATAGCTATGTCATTGAGATGACAGGTCAGAGTGCAGGCAGAGATAGAATACAAATTCATAGCCTTCTGTATCACCAACTATGCAAGCCTGCTCGAATTTCCAAGCGGATGGTTGTTTGCGAAGTGAGTTGGTGCTTCGGCAGAGAAAATAATCACCTAACGTGGGGCTCAAACCCACGACCCTGAGATTAAGAGTCTCATGCTCTACCGACTGAGCTAGCCAGGTACCGCAATTGTGATTTTGAGTAGGTTTGAATATCGTACATCCCAGGTTCTGCAAAATATGGTGATCAGTGAGAGTGTTGTTGATGGATCCTGTGGTGCAATCTGTTAGCGTGTTGTACTTATACAGCAGTATACAGCAATTAGATGACAAGGTTATGAGTTCAAGCCCCACCAGGAGCAAGTATTCTTCTTGAAGCCTCTGAATGTCTATTTCTTGCCCGGAAAATGATAATTTATTCAATCCATTTAGGAGTACAGTTCATTGGTAATAGGTATGTCATTGAGATGACAGGTCAGAGTGCACGCAGAGATAGAATACAAATTCATAGCCTTCTGTATCACTAGCTATGCAGGGTGGCAAGCCTGCTTGAAATTCCAAGCGGATGGCTGTTTGCAAAGTCAGTTGGTGCTTCGGCAGAGAAAATACGCACCTAACGTGGGGCTCGAACCCACGACCCTGAGATTAAGAGTCTCATGCTCTACCGACTGAGCTAGCCAAGTACCTCAATAGATGTTTTGACTTGGTACGAATATCGTACAGCCCAGTTTCTGCAAAATATGGTGATCAGTGAGAGTGTTGTTGATGGATCCTGTGGTGCAATCTGTTAGCGTGTTGTACTTATACAGCAGTATACAGCAATTAGATGACAAGGTTATGAGTTCAAGCCCCACCAGGTGCAAGTATTCTTCTTGAATCCTCTGCCTGTCTATTTCTTGCCTAGAAAAGGGGCATTTATTCAATCCATTTAGGAGTACAATTAATCGGTAATAGGTATGTCATTGAGATGACAGGTCAGAGTGCAGGCAGAGATAGAATACAAATTCATAGCCTTCTGTATCACCAGCTATGCAGGGTGGCAAGCCTGCTCGAAATTCCAAGCGTATGGCTGTTTGCGAAGTGAGTTGGTGCTTCGGCAGAGAAAATAATCACCTAACGTGGGGCTCGAACCCATAACCCTGAGATTTAGAGTCTCATGCTCTACCGACTGAGCTGGCCAGGTACCTCAATGGTGATTTTGACTTGGTTTGAATATCGTACATTCCAGTTTCTGCAAAATATGGTGATCAGTGAGAGTGTTGTTGATGGATCCTGTGGTGCAATCTGTTAGCGTGTTGTACTTATACAGCAGTATACAGCAATTAGATGACAAGGTTATGAGTTCAAGGCCCACCAGGAGCAAGTATTCTTCTTGAAGCCTCTGCCTGTCTATTTCTTGTCCGGAAAATGATATTTTTTCAATCCATTTAGGAGTACAGTTCATTGGTAATAGGTATGTCATTGAGATGACAGGTCAGAGTGCAGGCAGAGATAGAATACAAATTCGTAGCCTTCTGTATCACCACCTATCCAGGGTGGCAAGCCTGCTCGAAATTCCAAGCGGATGGTTGTTTGCGAAGTGAGTTGGTGCTTCTGCAGAGAAATGAATCACCTAACGTGGGGCTCGAACCCACGACCCTGAGATTAAGAGTCTCATGCTCTACCGACTGAGCTAGCCAGGTACCTCAATGGTGATTTTGACTTGGTTTGAATATCGTACAGCCCAGTTTCTGCAAAATATGGTGATCAGTGAGAGTGTTGTTGATGGATCCTGTGGTGCAATCTGTTAGCGTGTTGTACTTATACAGCAGTATACAGCAATTAGATGATAAGGTTATGAGTTCAAGCCTCACCAGGAGCAAGTATTGTTCTTGAAGCCTCTGCCTGTCTATTTCTTGTCCGGAAAATGATATTTTTTCAATTCAGGCAGAGATAGAATACAAATTCATAGCCTTCTGTATCACCAGCTATGCAGGCTGGCAAGCCTGCTCGCAATTCCAAGTGGATGGCTGTGTGCGAAGTGAGTTGGTGCTTCGGCAGAGAAAATAGTCACCTAACGTGGGGCTCGAACCCACGACCCTGAGGTTAAGAGTCTCATGCTCTACCGACTGAGCTAGCCAGGTACCGCAATGGTGATTTCGAGTTGGTTCGAATATCGTACATCCCAGTTTCTGCAAAATATGGTGATCAGTGATTGTTGTTGATGGATCCTGTGGTGCAATCTGTTAGCGTGTTGTACTTATACAGCAGTATACAGCAATTAGATGACAAGGTTATGAGTTCAAGCCCCACCAGGAGCAAGTATTGTTCTTGAAGCCTCTGCCTGTCTATTTCTTGTCCGGAAAATGATAATTTATTCAATCCATTTAGGAGTACAATTCATCGGTAATAGGTATGTCATTGAGATGACAGGTCAGAGTGCAGGCAGAGATAGAATACAAATTCATAGCCTTCTGTATCACCAGATATGCAGGCTGGCAAGCCTGCTCGAAATTCCAAGCGGATGGCTGTTTACGAAGGCAGAGAAAATAGGCAGAGAAAATAATTACCAAACGTGGGGCTCGAACACACGACCCTGAGATTAAGAGTCTCATCCTCTACCGACTGAGCTAGACAGTTACCTGATTTTGTCTGCAAATCGTACAGCTCCGTTTCTGCAAAATATGATGATCAGTGAGATTGTTTGTTAATGGATCCTGTGGTGCAATTGTAACCAATGTGAAATTGCTTGCTAGTCAGCGGTGGTGCGTGCTAATAGCGTAACAATTGGTGACGTCACTTGCTCTGAGACCTTGAAGTAGTGGTTCCCCTTGCCCTGCAAGGGCCGAAGCTTTTAGGGAGCAATTGGTAACGATGCTTTGAGTGGGACTGTTGATGTGTGCAGAGGATCCCTGGTTGACACCCGGGTAGGGGCGAGGGGACGGATTAAAGTTATACTGTTACATTGATGCTGTTGACCCGGATCACTGGTTGATATTACTATCACCTACCCTCCAGTATTTATAGTTCTGGGACTGAGTACTGATAGAACCATCACCTACCCTACAGTATTTATAGTTCTGGGACTGAGTACTGATAGAACCATCACCTACCCTACAGTATTTATAGTTCTGGGACTGAGTACTGATAGAACCATCACCTACCCTACAGTATTTATAGTTCTGGGACTGGGTACTGATAGAGCCATCACCTACCCTCCAGTATTTATAGTTCTGGGACTGAGTACTGATAGAACCATCACCTACCCTACAGTATTTATAGTTCTGGGACTGAGTACTGATAGAACCAACTGGGTTCCTGACTGACTGACTGAAACAATAGACTGACTGTCTGTCCTGATGTCACGTTATTATTAACATTATGATAATAACAGTATGATCAAAACAGTATGATCTCTGTGCTCCAATGGGAGTCTGGGTGGAGGATCCCCCCTGACCATCAGACCAATTAAATCTGCTCTCCACCAGGTCTGACCCCTCCGCCCATGAATATTCAGGAGGCAGAAGGCAAATGAAACCACCGCGGACACACAGTCGTGCACAACACACACGCACGCACACACACACACACACACACACACACACACACACACACACACACACACACACACACACACACACACACACACACACACACACACAGCCGTGCACAACAAAGAGGTTGGGGGAGAACAAAGGAGGGAGGAACGTAGCCTCTCTCCTCCTCTCATCTCCTCTCCTCTCCTCTCCTTTCCTCTCCTCTCCTCTCCTCAGCCCCTTCCCTCATGTCTTCCCTCTGCCTCCTCCCCCCTCTCCTCCTCTCCTGGCCCCTCCTCAGCCCCTTCCCTCCTGTCTTCCCTCTGCCTCCTCCCCACTCCTCCCCCTCCTCTCCCCTCCTCTACTCTCCTCTCCTTTCCTCACTTCTGAAGGAAAACCAACACAGATGTCATCAGATCTAACACCATCACACTGAGAGGACAGAGGTTGAGTCTGAAATGATACCCTATCTAGCACTGTGGGCCCTTCCTTTATAGAGCACTGTGGGCCCTTCCTTTATAGAGCACTGTGGGCCCTTCCTTTATAGAGCACTGTGGGCCCTTCCTTTATAGAGCACTGTGGGCCCTTCCTTTATAGAGCACTGTGGGCCCTTCCTTTATAGAGCACTGTGGGCCCTTCCTTCATAGAGCACTGTGGGCCCTTCCTTTATAGAGCACTGTAGGCCCTTCCTTTCTAGAGCACTGTGGGCCCTTCCTTTATAGAGCACTGTGGGCCCTTCCTTTATAGAGCACTGTGGGCCCTTTCTAGAGCACTGTGGGCCCTTCCTTTATAGAGCACTGTGGGCCCTTCCTTCATTGAGCACTGTGGGCCCTTCCTTTCTAGAGCACTGCGGGCCCTTCCTTTATAGAGCACTGTGGGCCCTTCCTTCATAGAGCACTGTGGGCCCTTCCTTTCTAGAGCACTGCGGGCACTTCCTTTATAGAGCACTGTGGGCCCTTCCTTTATAGAGCACTGTGGGACCTTCCTTTATAGAGCACTGTGGGCCCTTCCTTTATAGAGCACTGTGGGCCCTTCCTTCATAGAGCACTGTGGGCCCTTCCTTTATAGAGCACTGTGGGCCCTTCTTTTCTAGAGCACTGTGGGCCCTTCCTTTCTAGAGCACTGTGGGCCCTTCCTTTCTAGAGCACTGTGGGCCCTTCCTTTATAGAGCACTGTGGGCCCTTCCTTCATAGAGCACTGTGGGCCCTTCCTTCATAGAGCACTGTGGGCCCTTCCTTTCTAGAGCACTGTGGGCCCTTCCTTTCTAGAGCACTGTGGGCCCTTCCTTTCTAGAGCACTGTGGGCCCTTCCTTTATAGAGCACTGTGGGCCCTTCCTTTATAGAGCACTGTGGGCCCTTCCTTTATAGAGCACTGTGGGCCCTTCCTTCATAGAGCACTGTGGGCCCTTCCTTTCTAGAGCACTGTGGGCCCTTCCTTCATAGAGCACTGTGGGCCCTTCCTTTATAGAGCACTGTGGGCCCTTCCTTTCTAGAGCACTGTGGGCCCTTCCTTTCTAGAGCACTGTGGGCCCTTCCTTTATAGAGCACTGTGGGCCCTTCCTTTATAGAGCACTGTGGGCCCTTCCTTTATAGAGCACTGTGGGCCCTTCCTTCAGAGCACTGTGGGCCCTTCCTTTCTAGAGCACTGTGGGCCCTTCCTTTCTAGAGCACTGTGGGCCCTTCCTTTCTAGAGCACTGTGGGCCCTTCCTTCATAGAGCACTGTGGGCCCTTCCTTTCTAGAGCACTGTGGGCCCTTCCTTCATAGAGCACTGTGGGCCCTTCCTTTCTAGAGCACTGTGGGCCCTTCCTTTATAGAGCACTGTGGGCCCTTCCTTTCTAGAGCACTGTGGGCCCTTCCTTTCTAGAGCACTGTGGGCCCTTCCTTTCTAGAGCACTGTGGGCCCTTCCTTCATAGAGCATTAAAACAAGTCCTGCAGCAACAGAACATGTGAATCATTATGTGGATTATAATTAATGGACCTTCTTGAAGGGGTTGATATATATTGTTCTTTAAGGCAAGTTTCAAAGTGGAAATGTCTTTAGAAGCATTTAAAAAAAAACTCAAATACACTACTGCATTTCCTGCTGTGCACCACAACACATCAGGAGGGCCATAATCTCTGTGAATAAAAACCCTCAGAGCCTGTAAAATACACCGAGTCTCCCATTTTAAAAAACCCCAGACGGGAGAGTAGAGAAGAGGATGTGTGTCGGTGTGAAGCATTCATTTATTCAGTAAATAGTGGTGGAAACAGCTTCTCCTCCTCAGGGGCAGAGACCCCATCAATATTAGATGAAGCAAGGGAACACCCTACAGACAGGAGACTGGTGAAACTGGCCAGAGACCCCGTCGTCAGAGGAACACCCTACAGACAGGAGACTGGTGAAACTGGCCAGAGACCCCGTCGTCAGAGGAACACCCTACAGACAGGAGACTGGTGAAACTGGCCAGAGACCCCGTCGTCAGACAGGAGACTGGTGAAACTGGCCAGAGACCCCGTCGTCAGAGGAACACCCTACAGACAGGAGACTGGTGAAACTGGCCAGAGACCCCGTCGTCAGACAGGAGACTGGTGAAACTGGCCAGAGACCCCGTCGTCAGACAGGAGACTGATGAAACTGGCCAGAGACCCCGTCGTCAGAGGAACACCCTACAGACAGGAGACTGGTGAAACTGGCCAGAGACCCCGTCGTCAGACAGGAGACTGGTGAAACTGGCCAGAGACCCCGTCGTCAGACAGGAGACTGGTGAAACTGGCCAGAGACCCCGTCGTCAGACAGGAGACTGGTGAAACTGGCCAGAGACCCCGTCGTCAGACAGGAGACTGGTGAAACTGGCCAGAGACCCCAATCGTCAGACAGGAGACTGGTGAAACTGGCCAGAGACCCCGTCGTCAGACAGGAGACTGGTGAAACTGGCCAGAGACCCCGTCGTCAGACAGGAGACTGGTGAAACTGGAGGAACACCCTACAGACAGGAGACTGGTGAAACTGGCCAGAGACCCCGTCGTCAGACAGGAGACTGGTGAAACTGGCCAGAGACCCCGTCGTCAGACAGGAGACTGGTGAAACTGGCCAGAGACCCCGTCGTCAGACAGGAGACTGGTGAAACTGGCCAGAGACCCAGTCAGACCCTGGCCAGTCGTCAGACAGGAGACAAACTGGCCAGAGACCCCGTCGGGCCAGAGACCCCGTCGTCAGACAGGAGACTGGTGAAACTGGCCAGAGACCCCGTCGTCAGACAGGACCCCGTCGTCAGACAGGAGACTGGTGAAACTGGTGAAACTGACCAGAGACCCCGTCGTCAGACAGGAGACTGGTGAAACTGACCAGAGACCCCGTCGTCAGACAGGAGACTGATGAAACTGACCAGAGACCCCGTCGTCAGACAGGAGACTGGTGAAACTGACCAGAGACCCCGTCGTCAGACAGGAGACTGGTGAAACGAAAAATAATACAATCTATTTTTATTATATTATTAAACTATATTAGCTAATTATTTACCTTTATTTAACTAGGCAAGTCAGTTAAGAACAAATTATTTTCAATGACGGCCTAGGAACAGTGGGTTAACTGGCTGTTCAGGGGCAGAACGACAGATTTGTACCTTGTCAGCTCGGGGGTTTGAACTTGCAACCTTCCGGTTACTAGTCCAACGCTCTAACCACTAGGCTACCCTGCTAAACTGTTTTTTTCAAAATATAATTGTAATTCGTAATTCTTTCATATTATGTTATATTTATTATTGTATGTCTATACTAAATATAATATATTTTAATCATAATTTGTTTAACAATGAATCAAGTAAAGAAATCCTGCATCCACAGCACTAAATTGGGGATTTTATACAAGAAGGGAACAAGATGGATTGGATATCTTTATCAAATGAGTTATAAAGTGCTGTCTTCATAGATAGTGACATTAGATGGTGGAGCGGTGTCAAGCCCGCGGGGTGCAGGGGGTCTTCTTGTATATATAAAACATCTTTGGTCTTCATGTCTTCTTGTCAGTACAGACTTGGGGGGGGGGCTTGTATCCTGGCAACGCGCCATTGTCTCCACATGGTGCAGGGAGAGGCCGGCCCTCAGAGGAGAGACAATCTACTGTAGCCAAGGTGGAGGGAGTGAAACGGTATGACAGACACACACTAATGTTAGGAACACTCTGTTTCCTTCCTGCTCCTCTCTGCCATGATGCATCTCCATCTCTGGTCACTCCTGGGTTCCTCCGTATTGTCTGATGACATGTACAGTACATGGGCTGATAGCAGAGGCAGACTACAGTACATGGTCAGATATCAGAGGCAGACTACAGTACATGGGCTGATAGCAGAGGCAGACTACAGTACATGGGCTGATAGCAGAGGCAGACTACAGTACATGGGCTGATAGCAGAGGCAGACTACAGTACATGGTCAGATATCAGAGGTAGACTATGGTACATGGGCTGATAGCAGAGGCAGACTACAGTGATGGTCAGATATCAGGGTCAGACTACTGTATGGTGATGGTTATGGGCTACCTGCCTCCCCCCTCTAACCACTAGGCTACCTGCCTCCCCCCTCTAACCACTAGGCTACCTGCCTCCTCCCTCTAACCACTAGGCAACCTGCCTCCCCCCTCTAACCACTAGACTACCTGCCTCCCCCCTCTAACCACTAGACTACCTGCCTCCCCCCTCTAACCACTAGACTACCTGCCTCCCCCCTCTAACCACTAGACTACCTGCCTCCCCCCTCTAACCACTAGACTACCTGCCTCCCCCTCTAACCACTAGACTACCTGCCTCCTCCCTCTAACCACTAGGCTACCTGCCTCCTCCTCTAACCACTAGGCTACCTGCCTCCCCCCTCTAACCACTAGGCTACCTGCCTCCCCCCTCTAACCACTAGGCTACCTGCCTCCCCCCTCTAACCACTAGACTACCTGCCTCCCCCTCTAACCACTAGACTACCTGCCCCCCCCTCTAACCACTAGGCTACCTGCCTCCCCCTCTAACCACTAGACTACCTGCCCCCACCCTCTAACCACTAGGCTACCTGCCTCCCCCCTCTAACCACTAGACTACCTGCCCCCACCCTCTAACCACTAGACTACCTGCCTCCTCTAACCACTAGGCTACCTGCCTCCCCCCCTCTAACCACTAGGCTACCTGCCTCCCCCTCTAACCACTAGGCTACCTGCCCCCCCCTCTAACCACTAGGCTACCTGCCTCCCCCCTCTAACCACTAGGCTACCTGCCTCCCCCCTCTAACCACTAGGCTACCTGCCTCCCCTCTCTAACCACTAGGCTAACTGCCTCCCCCTCTAACCACTAGGCTACCTGCCTCCCCCTCTAACCACTAGGCTACCTGCCTCCCCCTCTAACCACTAGACTACCTGCCTCCTCCCTCTAACCACTAGACTACCTGCCTCCTCCCTCTAACCTCTAGACTACCTGCCTCCCCCCTCTAACCACTAGGCTACCTGCCTCCCCCTCTAACCACTAGACTACCTGCCCCCCCCTCTAACCACTAGGCTACCTGCCCCCCCCCCCCCTCTAACCACTAGGCTACCTGCCCCCCCCCCTCTAACCACTAGGCTACCTGCCTCCCCCTCTAACCACTAGGCTACCTGCCTCCCCCTCTAACCACTAGACTACCTGCCCCCCCCCTCTAACCACTAGGCTACCTGCCTCCTCCCTCTAACCAGTAGGCTACCTTACCCCCCTCTAACCACTAGACTACCTGCCCCCCCCCTCTAACCACTAGGCTACCTGCCTCCCCACTCTAACCAGTAGGCTACCTTACCCCCCTTTAACCACTACGCTACCTGCCACCCCCCTCTAACCACTAGGCCACCTTACCCCCCTCTAACCAGTAGGCTACCTGCCTCCCCACTCTAACCAGTAGGCTACCTTACCCCCCTTTAACCACTACGCTACCTGCCACCCCCCCCCCCTCTAACCACTAGGCTACCTTACCCCCCTCTAACCAGTAGGCTACCTGCCTCCCCGCTCTAACCACTAGACTACCTGCCCCCCCCCCCCCCTCTAACCACTAGGCTACCTTACCCCCCTCTAACCACTAGGCTACCTGCCTCCCCCCTCTAACCACTAGGCTACCTGCCTCCCCCTCTAACCACTAGGCTACCTGCCTCCCCCCTCTAACCACTAGACTACCTGCCTCCCCCCTCTAACCACTAGACTACCTGCCTCCCCCCTCTAACCACTAGACTACCTGCCTCCCCCCTCTAACCACTAGGCTACCTGCCTCCCCCCTCTAACCACTAGACTACCTGCCTCCCCCCTCTAACCTCTAGACTACCTGCCTCCCCCTCTAACCACTAGGCTACCTGCCTCCCCCTCTAACCACTAGGCTACCTGCCTCCCCCCTCTAACCACTAGACTACCTGCCTCCCCCCTCTAACCACTAGACTACCTGCCTCCCCCTCTAACCACTAGGCTACCTGCCTCCCCCCTCTAACCACTAGACTACCTGCCTCCCCCCTCTAACCACTAGACTACCTGCCTCCCCCCTCTAACCACTAGACTACCTGCCTCCCCCCTCTAACCACTAGGCTACCTTACCCCCCTCTAACCACTAGGCTACCTGCCTCACCCCTCTAACCACTAGGCTACCTGCCTCCCCCCTCTAACCACTAGGCTACCTGCCTCCCCCCTTGTAGCCAAATTAAACATAGTTAGTTGATTGGATAAATAACAGTCTTCAGGTGAATGTTAAAAGTCAGTATGACTCAGGGGTTCGGTCCCATCCTGCTGTTGGACCTGGACCAGTCTGCTGTGAGACATCAGAGATCGTTTGTCACACCCTGACCTTAGAGAGACGTTTTATTTCTCTATTTGGTTAGGTCAGGGTGTGATTTGTGGTGGGCATTCTATGTTGTCTGTTTCTTTGTTTTTGGCCGAGTATAGGTTCCCAATCAGAGGCTATCGTTGTCTCTGATTGGGAATCGTACTTAGGCAGCCCTTTTTCCCACTTTCTGTTGTGGGATCTTGTTTTTGTTAGTTGCTGGTTTAGCGCTACAATACTTTACGTGTCGTTTATCTTTCTTGGTTTTTTTTGGAGTTAATTTGAATAATTTTCAAAATGTACGCCTACCACGGTGCACCTTGGTCTCGTTCCGACGACAGCCGTAACGCCGTTAAACACCGACATTCTGTCTGTGGTTCAGGTAATATGAATACTGAACTGTGCAGCTGCTCAAACTAACTCATTAGATGTCATTATTTTGCTTCCATATGAATAATCAGCTCACAGGCAGGAGATTCCTACATTCATTCAATAATGAGTAAGGAAACTCTTCACATGATCACATCTCTGCTAAAAGCAAACGATACACATTTTTCATATAATTTGCACAAAAAAAAAAAGCATTTTGCCTGGGTACCACTTTGAGATCAGCAGTTTCCTGAGTCCTAAGTGTGTAGTAATTTCAGTGATTAAATACTTGACAAAAGGCTCCCAGAATGCCCCTGTACTCAACTAGCAATGTCCACCTTGGACAAATAGGAAATATTGTTTGTGCTACAGAGAGATTGTGGAGATGGATCTAGCTAATGGAATTACATGTGTGTGTTGGCCTCTGGTTGTAAGTGCTGCTGCTTGCAGGCTGACTGACTGGGTGGCTGACTGACTTGCTGGCTGCCTGGCTGGCTAACTGTCTGGCTGACTGACTTGCTGGCTGGTTGGCATGCTAGTTATTGGAGCTGTGGATATGAAAGCCTCTCTCTGCCTCACAACCTCTTGGGTCAGGCTAATTAAAATTAGAATGGCTTCTCAGTCAGATGCAGATGATTTTAATGGGGGAGAGTTTGAGCTGGGGGAGGAGGGGAGGGGAGAGGGGAAGGGAGTTGGAGCTGGGCTGGGGGAGAGGGGGGGAGGAGGAGGAGAGAGGGGGAGGGAGTTGGAGCTGGTCTGGGGGAGAGGGGGAAGGGAGTTGGAGCTGGGCTGGGGGAGAGGGGGGAGGAGGAGAGAGGGAGAGGGAGATGGTGCTGGACTGGGAGATTTTGTATGAGAGAGGGGGTAGGAGATATGGGGTCTGAGAGAGGGGGAGGAGATATGGGGTCTGAGAGAGGGGGAGGAGATATGGGGTCTGAGAGTGGGGGGAGGAGATATGGGGTCTGAGAGAGGGGGAGGAGAGCACAGGAGGCTGGTGACACCTTAATTGGGGAGGACGGGCTCGTGGTAATGGAGCGGAATCAGTGGAATGGTATCAGACACATCAAAACACGTGGTTTCCATGGTTTCTAGGTGTTTGATGACATTCCATTTGCTCCCTTCTGGCCGTTATTATGAGCCGTTCTCCCCTCAGCAGCCTCCTGTGGAGGAGAGTGGGGAGGGAGATGGAACTGGACTGAGGGAGAGGGGGGGGAGAGGGGGAGGGCGATGGAACTGGACTAAGGGAGAGGGGGGAGGAGGAGACAGTGGGGAGGAGAGGGGGAGGGAGATGGAGCGGGGCTGGGGGAGATGGAGGGGGGCTGGGGGAGACGGGGGAGGGGAGATGGAGGGGGGCTGGGGGAGACGGGGGAGGGAGATAGAGGGGGGCTGGGGGAGAGTGGGGATGAGGGGAGGAGAGGGGGAGGGGAGATGGAGCGGGGCTGGGGAGAGTGGGGATGAGGGGAGGAGAGGGGGAGGGAGATGGAGCGGGTCTGGAGAGAGTGGGGAGGAGGGGAGGAGAGGGGGAGGGGAGATGGAGCAGGGGGAATCAAGGGAGACAAGAGAGGAGGATGGGGAAGAGATGGAAGCACACAAAATCAAATTAGCATTTTTTGAAGAAAGTAAAGTGTGTGTATCACATTTTATTTAACCAGGAAAATAAGAACACATTCTTCCACTGATGCCCTGGCAAGAGGACAGAGGCCTCCTGTGGGGACGGTGGCAGGGATAACAGACCAAACGGATAACACAGAGGCCTCCTGTGGGGACGGTGGCAGGGATAACAGACCAAACGGATAACACAGAAGCCTCCTGTGGGGACGGTGGCAGGGATAACAGACCAAACGGATAACACAGAGGCCTCCTGTGGGGACGGTGGCAGGGATAACAGACCAAACGGATAACACAGAAGCCTCCTGTGGGGACGGTGGCAGGGATAACAGACCAAACGGATAACACAGAGGCCTCCTGTGGGGACGGTGGCAGGGATAACAGACCAAACGGTGTGTGTGTGTGTGTGTGTGTGCCATGCTCTTCTGGCTCTTCAGTCTGACAAGGACAGCATTTAGACTCTTCAGTCTGACAAGGACAGCATTTAGACTCTTCAGTCTGACAAGAACAGCATTTAGACTCTTCAGTCTGACAAGGACAGCATTTAGACTCTTCAGACTGACAAGGACAGCATTTAGACTCTTCAGTCTGACAAGGACAGCATTTAGACTCTTCAGTTTAGACTCTTCAGTCTGACACGGACAGCATTTAGACTCTTCAGCCTGACAAGGACAGCATTTAGACTCTTCAGTCTGACAAGGACAGCATTTAGACTCTTCAGCCTGACAAGGACAGCGTTTAGACTCTTCAGCCTGACAAGGACAGCATTTAGACTCTTCAGTCTGACAAGGACAGCATTTAGAGTCTTCAGTCTGACAAGGACAGCATTTAGACTCTTCAGTCTGACAAGGACAGCGTTTAGAGTCTTCAGTCTGACAAGGACAGCATTTAGACTCTTCAGTCTGACAAGGACAGCGTTTAGAGTCTTCAGTCTGACAAGGACAGCGTTTAGACTCTTCAGCCTGACAAGGACAGCATTTAGACTCTTCAGCCTGACAAGGACAGCGTTTAGAGTCTTCAGTCTGACAAGGACAGCATTTAGACTCTTCAGCCTGACAAGGACAGCATTTAGACTCTTCAGCCTGACAAGGACAGCATTTAGACTCTTCAGTCTGACAAGGACAGCATTTAGACTCTTCAGCCTGACAAGGACAGCGTTTAGACTCTTCAGCCTGACAAGGACAGCGTTTAGACTCTTCAGCCTGACAAGAACAGCATTTAGACTCTTCAGTCTGACAAGGACAGCATTTAGACTCTTCAGCCTGACAAGGACAGCATTTAGACTCTTCAGCCTGACAAGGACAGCGTTTAGACTCTTCAGTCTGACAAGGACAGCGTTTAGACTCTTCAGCCTGACAAGGACAGCATTTAGACTCTTCAGTCTGACAAGGACAGCATTTAGACTCTTCAGCCTGACAAGGACAGCGTTTAGACTCTTCAGCCTGACAAGGACAGCGTTTAGACTCTTCAGCCTGACAAGAACAGCATTTAGACTCTTCAGTCTGACAAGGACAGCATTTAGACTCTTCAGCCTGACAAGGACAGCATTTAGACTCTTCAGCCTGACAAGGACAGCGTTTAGACTCTTCAGTCTGACAAGGACAGCGTTTAGACTCTTCAGCCTGACAAGGACAGCGTTTAGACTCTTCAGTCTGACAAGGACAGCATTTAGACTCTTCAGTCTGACAAGGACAGCGTTTAGACTCTTCAGCCTGACAAGGACAGCGTTTAGACTCTTCAGCCTGACAAGAACAGCATTTAGACTCTTCAGTCTGACAAGGACAGCATTTAGACTCTTCAGCCTGACAAGGACAGCATTTAGACTCTTCAGCCTGACAAGGACAGCGTTTAGACTCTTCAGTCTGACAAGGACAGCGTTTAGACTCTTCAGCCTGACAAGGACAGCGTTTAGACTCTTCAGTCTGACAAGGACAGCATTTAGACTCTTCAGTCTGACAAGGACAGCGTTTAGACTCTTCAGCCTGACAAGGACAGCGTTTAGACTCTTCAGCCTGACAAGAACAGCATTTAGACTCTTCAGTCTGACAAGGACAGCATTTAGACTCTTCAGCCTGACAAGGACAGCATTTAGACTCTTCAGCCTGACAAGGACAGCGTTTAGACTCTTCAGTCTGACAAGGACAGCGTTTAGACTCTTCAGCCTGACAAGGACAGCGTTTAGACTCTTCAGACTGACAAGGACAGCATTTAGACTCTTCAGACTGACAAGGACAGCATTATATTTTGTTTATTTTTTTCATGTAGGAAATCAGTGGTTATGTTCAGAGGTTTGGATGGCTTGGATGAATGGTAACGTCTGAATGCCTGAAGTCTGACCGCGTCTGAGATGACCCAGAGGTTTGGATGGCTTGGATGAATGGTAACGTCTGAATGCCTGAAGTCTGACCGCGTCTGAGATGACCCAGAGGTTTGGATGGCTTGGATGAATGGTAACGTCTGAATGCCTGAAGTCCGCGTCTGAGATGACCCAGAGGTTTGGATGGATGAATGGTAACGTCTGAGATGACCCAGAGGTTTGGATGGATGAATGGTAACGTCTGAGATGACCCAGAGGTTTGGATGGATGAATGGTAACGTCTGAGATGACCCAGAGGTTTGGATGGATGAATGGTAACGTCTGAGATGACCCAGAGGTTTGGATGGATGGATGGTAACGTCTGAGATGACCCAGAGGTTTGGATGGCTTGGATGAATGGTAACGTCTGAGATGACCCAGAGGTTTGGATGGATGGTAACGTCTGAGATGACCCAGAGGTTTGGATGAATGGTAACGTCTGAGATGACCCAGAGGTTTGGATGGATGAATGGTAACGTCTGAGATGACCCAGAGGTTTGGATGAATGGTAACGTCTGAGATGACCCAGAGGTTTGGATGAATGGTAACGTCTGAGATGACCCAGAGGTTTGGATGGATGGTAACGTCTGAGATGACCCAGAGGTTTGGATGGATGAATGGTAACGTCTGAGATGACCCAGAGGTTTGGATGGATGAATGGTAACGTCTGAGATGACCCAGAGGTTTGGATGAATGGTAACGTCTGAGATGACCCAGAGGTTTGGATGGATGGATGGTAACGTCTGAGATGACCCAGAGGTTTGGATGGATGGTAACGTCTGAGATGACCCAGAGGTTTGGATGAATGGTAACGTCTGAGATGACCCAGAGGTTTGGATGGATGAATGGTAACGTCTGAGATGACCCAGAGGTTTGGATGAATGGTAACGTCTGAGATGACCCAGAGGTTTGGATGGATGGATGGTAACGTCTGAGATGACCCAGAGGTTTGGATGAATGGTAACGTCTGAGATGACCCAGAGGTTTGGATGGATGAATGGTAACGTCTGAGATGACCCAGAGGTTTGGATGAATGGTAACGTCTGAGATGACCCAGAGGTTTGGATGAATGAATGGTAACGTCTGAGATGACCCAGAGGTTTGGATGGATGAATGGTAACGATGAGATGACCCAGAGGTTTGGATGAATGGTAACGTCTGAGATGACCCAGAGGTTTGGATGAATGGTAACGTCTGAGATGACCCAGAGGTTTGGATGAATGAATGGTAACGTCTGAGATGACCCAGAGGTTTGGATGAATGGTAACGTCTGAGATGACCCAGAGGTTTGGATGGATGAATGGTAACGTCTGAGATGACCCAGAGGTTTGGATGGATGGATGGTAACGTCTGAGATGACCCAGAGGTTTGGATGGATGAATGGTAACGTCTGAGATGACCCAGAGGTTTGGATTGATGGATGGTAACGTCTGAGATGACCCAGAGGTTTGGATGAATGGTAACGTCTGAGATGACCCAGAGGTTTGGATGGATGGATGGTAACGTCTGAGATGACCCAGTTTAACGAGTGGAAATGGAAAAGACGTTGTAGATATTTACACTACTATCATCCTTTCTGTTGATATTTACTCTACTATCATCCTTTCTGTTGATATTTACTCTACTATCATCCTTTCTGTTGATATTTACTCTACTATCATCCTTTCTGTTGATATTTACTCTACTATCATCCTTTCTGTTGATATTTACTCTACTATCATCCTTTCTGTTGATATTTACTCTACTATCATCCTTTCTGTTGATATTTACACTGCTATCATCCTTTCTGTTGATATTTACCCTACTATCATCCTTTCTGTTGATATTTACTCTACTATCATCCTTTCTGTTGATATTTACACTGCTATTATCCTTTCTGTTGATATTTACACTACTATCATCCTTTCTGTTGATATTTACTCTACTATCATCCTTTCTGTTGATATTTACTCTACTATCATCCTTTCTGTTGATATTTACTCTACTATCATCCTTTCTGTTGATATTTACTCTACTATCATCCTTTCTGTTGATATTTACACTGCTATCATCCTTTCTGTTGATATTTACTCTACTATCATCCTTTCTGTTGACATTTACTCTACTATCATCCTTTCTGTTGATATTTACACTGCTATCATCCTTTCTGTTGATATTTACTCTACTATCATCCTTTCTGTTGATATTTACACTGCTATCATCCTTTCTGTTGATATTTACTCTACTATCATCCTTTCTGTTGATATTTACACTGCTATCATCCTTTCTGTTGATATTTACACTGCTATCATCCTTTCTGTTGATATTTACTCTACTATCATCCTTTTTGTTGATATTTACTCTACTATCATCCTTTCTGTTGATATTTACTCTACTATCATCCTTTCTGTTGATATTTACTCTACTATCATCCTTTCTGTTGATATTTACACTGCTATCATCCTTTCTGTTGATATTTACACTACTATCATCCCTTCTGTTGATATTTACTCTACTATCATCCTTTCTGTTGATATTTACTCTACTATCATCCTTTCTGTTGATATTTACACTTCTATCATCCTTTCTGTTGATATTTACTCTACTATCATCCTTTCTGTTGATATTTACACTACTATCATCCTTTCTGTTGATATTTACTCTACTATCATCCTTTCTGTTGATATTTACACTACTATCATCCTTTCTGTTGATATTTACTCTACTATCATCCTTTCTGTTGATATTTACACTACTATCATCCTTTCTGTTGATATTTACACTGCTATCATCCATTTCTGTTGATATGTACACTGCTATCATCCATTTCTGTTGATATTTACACTGCTATCATCTATTTCTGTTGATATTTACACTGCTATCATTCATTCTGTTGATATTTACACTACTATCATCCTTTCTGTTGATATTTACACTACTATCATCCTATTTTGATATTCAAATGGACAATAAATACATCTTGCCAGTGTCATGACTCTCCTGTTAGGAGGGGAGGGGGGGTGGGCAGTTTTACAACTTAACCCCCACTTCATAAATCCCGTAAAGAGACTCTCCCTGGCCATGCAGTATGGAGAGAGAGAGAGAGTTTCACAGAAGAACAAATAAACTCCCGCCAAATTATACTACATCCCAGAATTTGAGAATAGAACAATGCTCATATTATGGAGAATGTGTAACCGGTCGGTGGAGAAGCCAGCTACAACATTGTCCGTTTTGTTTTATGTTTGTGACCTCATGAAAGACAATCCAATCCCATTACCATAACTCTGTTTATACAGGTTCCTCAGTTATGAGGCTTGCTTCTAATTATTGTATAAAATTAATGAGTAAAGATGAAACTATTTGCGAAATTATGTAATGGGATGTTAACCTTTTAAAATGAGGGAATTAGCCTTCATTGTAAAGGTTAACTGTAGCCACGCCCAAGTGAATAGGCATTGGTTGGAAATCATGAACCAACCCCTTTTCTACATTTCTAAAAAAGCCCCATAACCAAATGTCACTTAAGTTCCCAATAACGGGAGGACTTGTCCTCATGTTTAAAAAGGGCTAATTCTAATTTCAACCCTACAGGCCCGGAAACGTGAGAGCTTGCACTACACGTGAAATGGTATGAACTCTGAACTAACTGATCACTTAAGAAGAAGTGAGTCCTAGTTGACAGCCTAACAGACTGCAGCTGGAAAGGTAGCAAATCTAGTACGAGAACACTGATCAACGTGGACGAATCTCCAGAGTGAGATGAACCTCTCAGACCAGATAACCAACAATTTACCCACGTTCAGATGTGTAAGGGTTTTCCTCCTCTTCATCTGAAGAGGAGAGGCGAGAAGGATCGGAGGACCAATACGCGGAGTGGTAAGTGTCCATGGTTCTTTTAATACGAAATACTTAACATGAACACAACTGAATACAAAAACAATAAACGTTAAAACGAACTAAAACCAAAACAGTCCCGTGTGGTGAAAAACACGGACACGGAAACAAACACCCACAAACAAACAGTGAAACCCAGGCTACCTAAGTATGATTCTCAATCAGAGACACCTGCCTCTGATTGAGAACTATACTAGGCCGAAACATAGAAATCCCAAAATCATAGAAAAACAAACATAGACTGCCCACCCCAACTCACGCCCTGATCATACTAAATAATGTCAAAACAAAGGAAATAAAGGTCAGAACGTGACAAGATGAGACTGACGTGAGGTAAAGAATAATGAATTAACAGAAGACTAATTGATCAGATATTCAAACATTTGAAGAGTTATATTTGGAAAATTATAACTTTGTAATCTGAATATTTTCCGTGGTGCCCCGACTTCCTAGGTAATTAAATTGACATGATTAGTTTAATCACGTAATAATAATTACAGAGAATTGATTTGATACAATAACAGTATTCACCTTTAATGATGCCAAAGACACAACACCAGACTCTGGAATTTCACAGATAATTGATTTCAGTGACTTTAAAAAGGATTGTATTACAGCCTGAATTGAAAACATCTCACCCATCTACACAAAATACCACATAATGACAAATTTTGTAAAATTATTGAAAATGTCTTAGAAATATCTAATTTACATAAGTATTCACACCCCTGAGTGTTAGAATCACATGTGGCAGCGATTACAGCAGCGAGTCTTTATGGGTACAGTACCAGTCAACATTTTGGAAACACCTACTCATTCAAGGGGTTTTCTTGATTTTATTTGTACTATTTTCTACATTGTTGAATAATAGTGAAAAATTAAAAACTATGAAATAACACCTACGGAATCACGTAGTAACCAAAAAGGTGTTACACAAATCAAAATAGATTTGATATTTTATATTCTTCAAAGAAGAATCTTCTTCTTCACCCTTTGCCTTGATGACCGCTTTGCACACTCTTGGCATTCTCTCAACCATCTTCATGAGGAATGCTTTTCCAACGGTCTTGAAGGAGTTACCACATATGCTGAGCACTTGGTGGCTGCTTTTCCTTCACTCTGCGGTCCAACTCTTCCTAAACCATTTCAATTGGGTTGAGGTCTGGTGATTGTGGAGGCCAGGTCATCTGATGCAGCACTCCATCACTCTCCTTCTTGGTCAAATAGCCCTTACACAGCCTGGAGGTTTGTTTTGGGTCAATGTCCTGTTGAAAAACAAAAGATAGTCCCACTAAGCACAAACCAGATGGGATGGCGTATCGCTGCAGAATGCTGTGGTAACCATGCTGGTTAAGTGTGCCTTGAATTCTAAATAAATCACAGACAATGTCAACAGCAAAGCACCCCCACACCATCACACCTCCTCCTCCATGCTTCACGGTGGGAACCACACATGCGGAGAACATCCGTTCACCTACTCTGCATCTCACAAAGACACGGCGGTTGGAACCAAAAATCTCAAATTTGGACTCATCAGACCAAAGGACAGATTTCCACCAGTCTAATGTTCATTGGTTGCGTTTCTTGGCCCAAGCAAGTCTCTTCTTCTTATTGGTGATCTTTAGTAGTGGTTTCTTTGCAGCAATTCGACCGTGAAGGCCTGATTCACACAGTCTCATCTGAACAGTTGATGTTGAGATGTGTCTGTTACTTGAACTCTGCGATGCATTTATTTGGGCTGCAATCTGAGGATGGTAACTCTAATGAACTTATCCTCTGCAGCAGAGGTAACTCTGGGTCTTTCTTTCCTGTGGCGGTCCTCATGAGAGCCAGTTTCATCATAGCGCTTGATGGTTTTTGTGACTGCACTTTTAAGAAACTTTTAAAGTTCTTGACATTTTCCGGATTGATTGACCTTCATGACTTAAAGTCATTCTGGACTATCGTTTCTCTTTGCTCATTTGAGCTGTTCTTGCCATAATATGGCTATCTTCTGTATACCACCCCTACCTTGTCACAAAACAACTGATTGGCTCAAACGCATTTAGAAGGAAAGAAATTCCACAAATGTACCTTTAACAAGTGTCATGGTTGTCCTGTGAGGATCACAATGGGTCAGATCAGCTTGACAATAGCTGATAATAACCAGACCCTCTCCCCCCTGCAAAGGGGGGAGGAGGGCACTGGGCCGGTTTTGACACCCCCACACCCGGTCGTAAATTAGTTGTGAACTTCCGGCGCCGACAGAGATGGCCGCCTCGCTTCGCGTTCCTAGGAAACTATGCAGTTTTTTGTTTTTTTACGTGTTATTTCTTACATTAGTACCCCAGGTCATCTTAGGTTTCATCACATACAGTCGAGAAGAACTACTGAATATAAGATCAGCGTCAACTCACCATCAGTACGACCAAGAATACGCTTTTCGCGACGCGGATCCTGTGCTCTGCCTTACAAACAGGACAACGGAGTGGATCCCATGCAGCGACCCAAAAAAACGACTCCGAAAAAGAGGGAAACGAGGCGGTCTTCTGGTCAGACTCCGGAGACGGGCACATCGTGCACCATTCCCTAGCATTCTTCTTGCCAATGTCCAGTCTCTTGACAACAAGGTTGATGAAATCCGAGCAAGGGTAGCATTCCAGAGGGACATCAGAGACTGTAACGTTCTTTGCTTCACGGAAACGTGGCTTACTGGAGAGACGCTATCCGAAGCGGTGCAGCCAACAGGTTTCTCCACGCATCGTGCAGACAGGAAAAAACATCTTTCTGGTAAAAAGAGGGGCGGGGGCGTATGCCTTATGACTAACGTGACATGGTGTGATGAAAGAAACATACAGGAACTCAAATCCTTCTGTTCACCTGATTTAGAATTCCTCACAATCAAATGTAGACCGCATTATCTACCAAGAGAATTCTCTTCGATTATAATCACAGCCGTATATATCCCCCCCCAAGCAGACACATCGTTGGCTCTGAATGAACTTTATTTGACTCTTTGCAAACTGGAAACCATTTATCCGGAGGCTGCATTCATTGTAGCTGGGGATTTTAACAAGGCTAATCTGAAAACAAGACTCCCCAAATTTTATCAGCATATCGATTGCGCAACCAGGGGTGGAAAGACCTTGGATCATTGTTACTCTAACTTCCGCGACGCATATAAGGCCCTGCCCCGCCCCCCTTTCGGAAAAGCTGACCACGACTCCATTTTGTTGATCCCTGCCTACAGACAGAAACTAAAACAAGAGGCTCCCACGCTGAGGTCTGTCCAACGCTGGTCCGACCAAGCTGACTCCACACTCCAAGACTGCTTCCATCACGTGGACTGGGACATGTTTCGTATTGCGTCAGACAACAACATTGACGAATACGCTGATTCGGTGTGCGAGTTCATTAGAACGTGCGTTGAAGATGTCGTTCCCATAGCAACGATTAAAACATTCCCTAACCAGAAACCGTGGATTGATGGCAGCATTCGTGTGAAACTGAAAGCGCGAACCACTGCTTTTAATCAGGGCAAGGTGTCTGGTAACATGACCGAATACAAACAGTGCAGCTATTCCCTCCGCAAGGCTATCAAACAAGCTAAGCGTCAGTACAGAGACAAAGTAGAATCTCAATTCAACGGCTCAGACACAAGAGGCATGTGGCAGGGTCTACAGTCAATCACGGACTACAGGAAGAAATCCAGCCCAGTCACGGACCAGGATGTCCTGCTCCCAGGCAGACTAAATAACTTTTTTGCCCGCTTTGAGGACAATACAGTGCCACTGACACGGCCTGCAACGAAAACTTGCGGTCTCTCCTTCACTGCAGCCGAGGTGAGTAAGACATTTAAACGTGTTAACCCTCGCAAGGCTGCAGGCCCAGACGGCATCCCCAGCCGCGCCCTCAGAGCATGCGCAGACCAGCTGGCCGGTGTGTTTACGGACATATTCAATCAATCCCTATACCAGTCTGCTGTTCCCACATGCTTCAAGAGGGCCACCATTGTTCCTGTTCCCAAGAAAGCTAAGGTAACTGAGCTAAACGACTACCGCCCCGTAGCACTCACTTCCGTCATCATGAAGTGCTTTGAGAGACTAGTCAAGGACCATATCACCTCCACCCTACCTGACACCCTAGACCCACTCCAATTTGCTTACCGCCCAAATAGGTCCACAGACGATGCAATCTCAACCACACTGCACACTGCCCTAACCCATCTGGACAAGAGGAATACCTATGTGAGAATGCTGTTCATTGACTACAGCTCGGCATTCAACACCATAGTACCCTCCAAGCTCGTCATCAAGCTCGAGACCCTGGGTCTCGACCCCGCCCTGTGCAACTGGGTACTGGACTTCCTGACGGGCCGCCCCCAGGTGGTGAGGGTAGGCAACAACATCTCCTCCCCGCTGATCCTCAACACTGGGGCCCCACAAGGGTGCGTTCTGAGCCCTCTCCTGTACTCCCTGTTCACCCACGACTGCGTGGCCACGCACGCCTCCAACTCAATCATCAAGTTTGCGGACGACACAACAGTGGTAGGCTTGATTACCAACAACGACGAGACGGCCTACAGGGAGGAGGTGAGGGCCCTCGGAGTGTGGTGTCAGGAAAATAACCTCACACTCAACGTCAACAAAACTAAGGAGATGATTGTGGACTTCAGGAAACAGCAGAGGGAACACCCCCCTAATCACATCGATGGAACAGTAGTGGAGAGGGTAGCAAGTTTTAAGTTCCTCGGCATACACATCACAGACAAACTGAATTGGTCCACTCACACAGACAGCATTGTGAAGAAGGCGCAGCAGCGCCTCTTCAACCTCAGGAGGCTGAAGAAATTCGGCTTGTCACCAAAAGCACTCACAAACTTCTACAGATGCACAATCGAGAGCATCCTGGCGGGCTGTATCACCGCCTGGTACGGCAACTGCTCCGCCCTCAACCGTAAGGCTCTCCAGAGGGTAGTGAGGTCTGCACAACGCATCACCGGGGGCAAACTACCTGCCCTCCAGGACACCTACACCACCCGATGTCACAGGAAGGCCATAAAGATCATCAAGGACATCAACCACCCGAGCCACTGCCTGTTCACCCCGCTATCATCCAGAAGGCGAGGTCAGTACAGGTGCATCAAAGCTGGGACCGAGAGACTGAAAAACAGCTTCTATCTCAAGGCTATCAGACTGTTAAACAGCCACCACTAACATTGAGTGGCTGCTGCCAACACACTGACACTGACTCAACTCCAGCCACTTTAATAATGGGAATTGATGGGAAATGATGTAAATATATCACTAGCCACTTTAAACAATGCTACCTTATATAATGTTACTTACCCTACATTATTCATCTCATAGGCATACGTATATACTGTACTCTATATCATCGACTGTATCCTTATGTAATACATGTATCACTAGCCACTTTAACTATGCCACTTTGTTTACATACTCATCTCATATGTATATACTGTACTCGATACAATCTACTGTATGTGCCTATGCTGCTCTGTACCATCACTCATTCATATATCCTTATGTACATATTCTTTATCCCCTCACACTGTGTACAAGACAGTAGTTTTGGAATTGTTACTTAGATTACTTGTTGGTTATTACTGCATTGTCGGAACTAGAAGCACAAGCATTTCGCTACACTCGCATTAACATCTGCTAACCATGTGTATGTGACAAATAAAATTTGATTTGATTTGAAATTAAGCAGTAAATTAGGAATACTCTCTCTACCCTCCAGTGTTGGCTAAAGGACTGTCCCTTTGTCTCCAGAGACTTTTGCCCGCCCAAAGACTCTAACGTCCAAAAAAGTGGATAATGGAACAATAATTCTAACATAAAGAACGTAAATGGGAATGGTCAGTGGGGAGATATGGAAAACTAATGTCATATGGTTGTTTTGTGATGCCATTAACCCTTGTGGTCAGACCCGCACAGTTTAAAAACACTCAAGGCATTCAAAGAATCAAGTAAAAACAGCCCAAACTTTATTTTGTCTCGTCAGACTTTTCAGGAAGAAGAAATACAAAAACGTTTAAGGACCAGAACCTTCCAGAACGAAGGGAACCTTCTGCTCCAGACTACATGACAAGTCATCAAAGAGACACGGACAACTAAGAAGAAGGACACTTTGTTGGTTACTACATTATTCAATATTTATCATGTTCTTGATGATAGGGGGCAGACACCAGAGAGGATTGTGTTTATCATATTCTTGATGATGGGGGGGGCTGGGTGAAGATCATGGGGGAGGTTGTGGGCAAGGGTCATCTCCCAGGCATCCAGCAGCATCACATCCAGATCCCTGAACATGACCTTGAGCACCCTGTCCAGCTGGGTCAAGATCCAGTCACTGTTGATGAAGTTGTCCTTCCTTTGGTCCAGGTTGGCAGAGCGCACAACTACTACGGTCCCCGGAGCTCGGTTCAGAAGGCGTACCACCGCCCTTCGAATACGTCGCAGTCGGCGAATGTAGGCCTGCAGAGGGAAAAAGCTGAAATGGGTCGAAACGCTGATGACGACAACAGTGTCTGAACCACCGGCCAGGCCATCCAACTCATTAGCTACATAGTGCAGCTGACTGACACTGAGAGGGGGCCAGAATATGGGGGGGCCGTGACAGCGGTACTTCAACAGGATGTTGTTGGGTATGTTCACTGCCATGAATGGCCCCGCTCTCACATGACTTCTAAGGTTGAACTTCTTCAGCTCTGTGAGAGAGAGAGAGATTAATGTTGAGAGAAAGAGAGATCATTTTTACACACCTGAGACACAGTCGGGTGTAAGATGTAATAGGTTTGGCAAACAACACTCACCTGGCACAAAGCTGGTGAGGTAGTCATAGTACTGTCTAACGGTGGAGTCTCCGTACATGTACACCTGCTTGCCCTTCAGACACTGAATAACGGCAGCGGGGTCGTTAAACTGGCGTATTATGACACCATCCAGCGCCCGCCATGACCCTTGGTAGTAATACCCAGAGGGAGGGGTCCTGGAGGGGAGGGGAGGGGTCCTGATAGGTGCTGCCGCCACACTGCTGCTTTCCTCATCTGGTTTGTCTGAAATGCAGAAGTTGCCGTGATGCACAAAGCTACCATCACTTTACAGATACAATCAAATTTTTTCTTCACACTCTGCAATAATTTTAGCAAAATTCCCACCATTCTCCTTTGGCAGCACAGTGACGCTGTCAGACCCCGTTGCATGAATATGCACGTTGATGTTGATGCCACTAAAAAAAAAAATACTGAAGCATGAATTCATACAAGATGAAACAGACAGTGCACTTTGGACTCGATTCAATCACCCAAGTTCATCACTATAGCTGTGAAATTAAAAGGTAATTTCCCATTGAGCCGACATATTGGCCGTGAATGCAGTCTTCGCTACCGCGGTAACATTGCCTTTCAATGTCAAATCGTGCTACAACGCTGAACTTCAGCCTTACGGATTGAATCGAGTCCTTATTCACACACACATTATGTTTTACCTCCTACTAACCTCTGGAAGAGCAGCGCTTCTTTGCTGGTCAGATGTTGCAGATATGTCTGGGAGCCTGCCTTGAAGTGGTTGATCCGCGTGTCACAAGCCAGCTGCTTGGGCTTGTAGCAGAACCAAGGTTCCCCCGAACGGGGGTCTGTGTAATCGCACAGTGGCTGCTGGTTGTTCGGCAGACACAGGTTACACTCGGTGGTCTCAGACAATAATCCAGAACGGAACAGGCTCTTGGAAGGCACCCAGTTTAGCCGTTCCTCTTGTAAGCGTCGTAGAAGAGAAACTGCCTCGCTAGGATGGACCAGTATCACCTCCACCCATACAGACCCTTCCCAGAGTAACGGAAAAATAGCAGAGTAGGTCCCATTCAAGTGGTCTAGTACTTGTC
This sequence comes from Oncorhynchus clarkii lewisi, assembly GCF_045791955.1. NCBI lineage: Eukaryota > Metazoa > Chordata > Actinopteri > Salmoniformes > Salmonidae > Oncorhynchus > Oncorhynchus clarkii. Next base: position 482,596 of record NC_092148.1, on the reverse strand, counting down.
CTGCAACGCCCGCACCCAACTCTGGGGTGTGCAGCCGGGCCAGCAGGAAGTCCCCGCCACGGCTCTTGGGACGCCCCTGAAAATCGTTCATAAGGACCAGAGCCTCTAGCTGGTCCCCGACGTGCCTCTCTCTCCCTCCCCCTGCTGGAAGGATTGCAAACAGACTGTGTGCAGGGTCACTGGTCTGGTCCAGGGGTGTCGTCACGGGCAGAGGCTCTGGCCCGGCGATGGACTCCAGGAGGGAACAATCTTCCAGAGCCTCCTGGGTAGAGGGCTCCTGGACCAGGTGGCTACAGAAGAAGCTCAGCTTGCGATCGAGGCAAGGAGGAGAGCCCTCTGAGTGGATGCTGCTTAAGTCCAATGTACTGTTGAGCTTCCACTATGGAGGAGATTAGAGGTCACTAAAGGGGAGAGGTGTGTAGGCTGATGCAGGTAGATAGTGATAGAAGCAAGGTCCTCACCTCCAGAATGTTGATGTTACGGAACAGGAAGAAGAGGCCTGACAGAGCCAGCAGGAGGAAGATGCAGACATATTTCGACTGACAATTCCACATGACTCCTGTCTAGGGTTCCAAAGGGAGGGTATTTTAATGGAATCTTTATTAATTCGGAAGGTATTCAGACCCTTTCTCCACATTTTCTTATGTTACAGCTTTATTCTAAAATGCATTAAATATAATGTTTTCCTCATCAATCTACACACAATACCCCATAATGACATCACAATACCCCGTAATGACATCACAATACCCCGTAATGACATCACAATACCCCATAATGACATCACAATACCCCATAATGACATCACAATACCCCATAATGATAAAACGAAAACAGGTTTTTAGAAAAAACAGAAATAACTTATTTACATAAGTATTCAGACCCTTTTGCTATAAGACTCAACATTTTTGCTCAGGTGCGTCCTGTTTCCATTGATCATCCTTGAGATGTTTCGACAACTTGATTGGAGTCCACCTGTGGTAAATTCAGTTGATTGGAAATGATTTGGAAAGGCACACACCTGTCTATATAAGGTCCCACAGTTGACAGTGCATGTCAAAGCAAAAACCAAGCCATGAGGTCTAAGGAATTGTCTGTAGAGCTCCAAGACAGGATTGTGCCGAGGCACAGATCTGGGGAAGGGTACCAAAACAATTCTGCAGCATTGAAGGTCCCCAAGAACACAGTGGCCTCCATCATTCTTAAATGGAAGATGTTTGGAATCACCAAGACTCTTCCTAGAGCTGGCCACCCGGCAAAACTTAGCAATCGGGGGAGAAGGGCTTTGGTCAGGGAGGTGACCAAGAGCCCCATGGTTACTCTGACAGAGCTCCAGAGTTCCTCTGTGGAGATGGGAGAACATTCCAGAAGGACAACCATTTCTGCAGCACTCCACCAATCATGCCAATATGGTAGAGTGGTAGAGACAAAACAACGCAGGAGTGGTATCGGAACAAGTCTCTGAATGTCCTTGAGTGGCCCAGCCAGAGCCTGGACTTGAACCCGATCGAACATCTCTGGAGAGACCTGAAAATAGCTGTGCAGAAACGCTCCTCATCCAACCTGATAGAGCTGGAGAGGATCTGCAGAGAAGAATGGGAGAAACTCCCCAAATACAGGTGTGCCAAGCTTATAGTGTCATACCAAAGAAGACTCAAGGCTGTAATCGCTGCCAAAGGTGCTTAAAAAAATACTGAGTAAAGGGTCTGATGTAAATGTGATATTTCAGTTTTTTATTTTGAATAAATGTGCAAAAATATCTAAACCTGTTTTTGCTTTGTCATTATGGGGTATTGTGTGTAGATTTACGAGGAAAATAACAATTTAATCAATTTTAGAATAAGGCTGTAACATAACAAAATGTGGAAAATGTGAAGGGATCTGAATGCTTGATCTGAATGGATCCGAAAGACATAAATGGCTGTCTTACAATGATCAAAATGTACAGCACTTACACAAATGACTGATGATCGGCTGAGAGAAATTGATTATAAAAAGATTATGGAGGCTGTTTTGTCATACTTCAGTGCGGCTTTTGACATTAAATCGACCATAGTCTGTTGACTATGAAAAACATGTTTTATGGCTTTACACCCTATATTGTGGATAAAGAGTTACCTGTCTAACACAACAGAGGGTGTTCTTTAATGGAAGCCTCTCACACAAAATCCAGGTAGAATCGGGAATTCCCCAGGGCAGCTGTTTAGGTCCCTTACTTTTTAAAATGTTTTACTAACGACATGCCACTGGCATTGAGTAAAGCCAGAGTGTCTATGATGACTCATAGAGTCATGTATGATGTATGATGTAATGTATGATGATACATTTCAGCTACTACAGCGACTGAAATGACTGCAAAACCTAACAAAGAGCTGCAGTTTAGTTTCAGAACGGTAAGGATTAAGTTAGCCCTAAATATTTTCTACAACTAAAAGCATTGTATTTGGGACAAAACATTCACTAAACCATAAACCTCAACTAAATCTTGGAATAAATCATGTGAAAATGTAACAAGTTTAGGTGACTAAACTGCTTGGAGTAACCCTGTAAACTGTCATGGTCAAAACATGTTGATACAACAGCAGAAGTCTATACATTAAAAAAGTGTTGCTCTGCAGTCTCAACAAGGCAGGTCCTACAGGCTCTAGTTTTGTCGCACCCGGACTACTGTTCAGTAGTGTGGTCAGGTGCCACAAAGACAGACCTCGGAAAATGTAATAAATACAACATACAAATGCAACATTGTATAAAATATTCTGGGCCCTCAGTTTCCCCTCTCGGTGAGCTCAGGGACAGACAGCTGTAGAGGCTACTTGTGATTAGAAGTAATCAGATAGGCCTGTTTTATGACCAGACCAGTTTCCCTTTCACACTGAGTGGTTGTGGAAAGATCTGGAAGGATGATCAGGGTGTAATCGCTGCCTAAAGTGCTTCAACAAATACTGAGTAAAGGGTCTGAATACTGATGTAAATGTCATATTTCAGTCTTTTACATTTTTATACATTTGCTAAAATGTCTATAAAAAAACTGTTTTTGCTTTGTCATTATGGGGTATTGTGATGTCATTATGGGGTATTGTGATGTCATTATGGGGTATTGTGATGTCATTATGGGGTATTGTGTGCAGATTGATGAGGGGGAAATCAATTTTAGAATTAGGCTGTAACATAACAGAATGTGGGAAAAGTCAAGGGGTCTGAATACTTTCCGAATGCACTGTAAACATATCGCCCAGAGAGAGAGAGAAGTAATTTGTTTTACAGGCTAGTTTTATTGGCTTTTTTCTGGCTTAGTGTAGGTCTTATCTGATCTGTGTCTGGTGCAACAGAGTCATACATTTTACTGTGCATGCATGAGAACTGAGGACAGTCTCTGAAAACTTCTAGAATCTCGCCACGGCTTAACAGTAGCGCAAACTATGAAAAAACAGTGGTAACATGCACATACTGTACAGGCTACAGCAATTAACAGTCTCTAAACAATAACATCTACTGGGCATTCAATGCAATACAGGCACTATTATAATCAACATGCACATGTAGTATCTGAAATGTACATAATCTGTACTGTGGCAAAGAAGGGGGTCGAGTGAAAAATGGCAGATATGTGAGAGCAGAACTAATAAACGGGCTCTGCCCGATCACTAAAATGGCCACCCCTGTCAGAACTACAGATCACACAATGGCCGACCGCCAAAACTACATGTCCCAGAAGCAAGGGGAACCCTCAGAAGGTGGAGCCGACCCACAGATAAAGGGCCAAGAAAAACCAACAAGAGGGAGAGAGAGTGCTGGAAGGATCTATGAACAATAGAGAAAGAGACAATAGAGATTGGCTGGATTTACCGTGTATGAGCTGGATTGTTTTGGACTTACCTGTTGGCGTTTGGACCTGGACCTACCGAGAACCCGATTCGCGTACCGAACCCTGCTATCCTTGACCTCGCCTACGGCCTGGGTGGACCAGGACGGAGAAACAAACACACAGGTACTGTCCTGTTCGAAAGAACTCTCATTCTTGGGTGATTTGGTGACAGTTTCCCACTTAATTTGTGACAAACGCTCCTAACCTTGAAGAGGTTTGCCACAGTACATTCAGCCTAAAAGTAACAGTTTGCAGTCGATCATCATTACGTAGCATTTACCCACCCAATAATAAACCCCACAACACATAATCTTCCTAAAATAAACACACTCAACTTGCCAAAAAGCTAGATAGAACTTACATCTTCTTCTTCCTTGCAACTAAAAAACACTGACCTGGATTGGGAAGGGTCCGAGTCAAAATGTGCATTCAGGCACACTGGTTGAAACCAGAAGACTGTGATAGACAGCTGGGGAATCACCCAAACAGAATTGTTGGTTAAAGTCACATGGTCTTCTTCTTCTTCTGTGGGTTTTATGGCGGACAACACCCCAAAAGGTTTATTGCCGCCACCAACTGGACGGTTTAAAAAATAAATAATAACCCACAGAAGTAAGTAAATAAGTAATAAAATAATATAATAAAATAAATAAATCATCCATACGTAATAGTGAAACTAACTTAATCCGCCCTAATTAAAATAGTACAAACTCCCACTTCTTCCTTCTTGTAGTTCTCCATATCTCCCTTCTCAGGCTCTAGGACCGTGTGCCAATATTCCATGGTACTCCTTCGCTGAGAGATCTTTCAGCAACCGCTCCGCTGCCATCACTATGATCTCTATCTTCCTGGACCTTCTCTCCACCTTGGCAGTGCTATTAATTACCATAGCTATCAATGCCACAACGTCCACCTTCTTAACATTTAAAATGTCAATGGTCCTGTTGGTGAAAGGCAACCCCGGCATCCTGCATCCTGCAGTCCACTACCATGGACTCTTGTGCTGCCGAAGAGGACGGCTGACGTTTTTACAGGCTCCTAACCAGCTGTGGCTAATTTGTTCGTTTTTTTTTTACATTGTTTGTAACTTATTTTGTATATAATGTTGCTGCTACTGTCTCTTATGACCGAAAAGAGCTTCTGGACGTCAGAACAGCGATCACTCACCTCGAACTGGAAGAAACTTTTTCATTTTTCCTTTAAAAAGGGATTGGAACATCTCTGTTCTGTGTGTATACCAGAAGTAGCAGAACATCTCTGTTCTGTGTGTATACCAGAAGTAGCAGAACATCTCTGTTCTGTGTGTATACCAGAAGTAGCAGAACATCTCTGTTCTGTGTGTATACCAGAAGTAGCAGAACATCTCTGCTCTGTGTGTATACCAGAAGTAGCAGAACATCTCTGCTCTGTGTGTATACCAGAAGTAGCAGAACATCTCTGTTCTGTGTGTATACCAGAAGTAGCAGAACATCTCTGTTCTGTGTGTATACCAGAAGTAGCAGAACATCTCTGCTCTGTGTGTATACCAGAAGTAGCAGAACATCTCTGCTCTTTTTTTTTTCTTCTAAAACTCTGCAGCCGGCATTTAAAAAAAATCCTCATTACAATAAAAAAATAAGGTTAACGTTGAAAGCCAATTTGGGATGTGTAGGAATAAATTAGACCTGCATTCAGTCCTAATATTAATGTAGCATAGGCTACGCTGCAGCAAATGTACCTGTCACAAAAACAATTCCAGAGCAGAGAATACAGATTCAGACATCACATATATAATATAATTCAACAGTTCCATTTAACGTCATGCTGTTGATGTAAATCATTTATTATAATTTACCGGTTTCTCGTTATTTCTAGGTGGTGCGTAGATGAGGACTAGAACATCGTCAGCTTCTAGGTGGTTCATAGATGAGGACTAGAAAACCGAACATCGTCAGCTTCTAGGTGGTCCATAGATGAGGACTGGAACATCGTCGGTTTCTAGGTGTCCGTAGATGAGGACTGGAACACAGAACTTCATCAGTTTCTAGGTGGTCCGTAGATGAGGACTAGAACATCGTCGGTTTCTACGTGGTCCGTAGATGAGGACTGGAACATCGTTGGTTTCTACGTGGTCCGTAGATGAGGACTGGAACACAGAACTTCGTCAGTTTCTAGGTGGTCCGTAGATGAGGACTAGAACATCGTCGTTTTCTAGGTGGTCCGTAGATGAGGACTAGAACATCGTCGGTTTCTAGGTGTCCGTAGATGAGGACTGGAACATCGTCGGTTTCTAGGTGGTCCGTAGATGAGGACTGGAACACAGAACTTCGTCTGCTTCTAGGTGGTCCGTAGATGAGGCGTAGAACATCGTCAGCTTCTAGGTGGTCCATAGATGACGACTAAAACACAGATAGAACATTGTCGAGTTCTAGGGGGTCCATAGATGAGGACTGGAACATCGTCGGTTTCTAGGTGTCCGTAGATGAGGACTGGAACACAGAACTTCGTCAGTTTCTAGGTGGTCCGTAGATGAGGACTAGAACATCGTCGTTTTCTATGTGGTCCGTAGATGAGGACTAGAAAATCGTCGGTTTCTAGGTGATCCGTAGATGAGGACTAGAACATCGTCGGTTTCTAGGTGGTCCGTAGATGAGGACTAGAACATCGTCAGCTTCTAGTTGGTCCATAGATGAGGACTGGAACATCGTCGGTTTCTAGGTGGTCCATAGATGAGGACTAGAACATTGTCAGTTTCTAGGTGGTTCATAGATGAGTACTGGAACATCGTCGGTTTCTAGGTGGTCCATAGATGAGGACTAGAACTTCGTTGGTTTCTAGGTGGTCCGTAGATTAGGACTAGAACATCGTCAACTTCTAGTTGGTCCGTAGATTAGGACTGGAACATCGTCGGTTTCTAGATGGTCCATAGATTAGGACTAGAACATCGTTGGTTTCTAGGTGGTCCATAGATTAGGACTGGAACGCAGAACTTCGTCAGCTTCTAGGTCGTCCGTAGATGAGGACTGGAACACAGAACATCGTCAGCTTCTAGGTCGTCCGTAGATTAGGACTGGAACACAGAACTTCGTCAGCTTCTAGGTCGTCCATAGATGAGGACTGGAACACAGAACATCGTCAGCTTCTAGGTCGTCCGTAGATTAGGACTGGAACACAGAACTTCGTCAGCTTCTAGGTCGTCCGTAGATTAGGACTGGAACACAGAACTTCGTCAGCATACAACATATACTATATAAATAGTAAGTCAACAGAAAAGTCTAGAGTAAAGCTGATTTACAGTGAGGATATACAATTTACAGAGGGGATATATCTATATATGGAGCCGTGACAAATACAGTATATCAAAGCATGTTGTGCAGAAGTAGGCTAACGCTTTGGCAGTGATGATCTCAGGATCATCAATCCAACGTGTCAGAGAACGATTGCGTTTAGTATACTGAGCTATACTCAAATGATCTTGTTGCTCACAGCGTCTCTGTTCCCTTCTGCTATGACAACAGTCTTAATTCTCCACTAACAATGGCTCTGAAAGAGAGACACACACCTTGGGTGTCCCACTAGTCTAAACAGAGACAATGTGACTAAGCAGGGATGTGAAGGGCCACTCAGACAGACGGGATAGATAGATAGAAAGAGAAAGGAGGGCTGGAATTGTTTCCTGACCTCTACCTCTCCACTCTGCCTGCTACCCAGGGCCCTCTGGTCTCTAACATTGGGATTACACACAGTGGCGTTTTGTATTACGTTCTACATCACATCAGAGGAGCTGGAACGTTTGGTTATTACCATTAGGTTACAAACCTCCGTTTCAGAACAACTGTTATGGAAAAGATACTAACTGAACAAAACATTCAAACAGAGTGAGCTGTTGTGTTTCAATTATATTTGGATCAACTTTCAAATATTCCTCAGCTCACCACAGAAACACATTCCTAGTTACCATGGTGAAGGAGAGCTGGGAAGCAGCATTCCATGACGAAGTTGGGGACTGGGGCACAGGGTACTTCCCATCATACAGTCACAAAAAGAGGACTGTTTACTCAACATTTACAGAAGGAGAGAGAGAGCAAAAGAGAGAGAGAGGAAAGAGAGAGAGAGAGATGAAGAGAGAAAGAGAGAGAGATTCGAGTCTCAGAGATGAAAGAGTTGAGAGGGAATAAGAGAGAGGGTGTTGGTTTCACATGCAGTCTCTCTCTCAGCTTTCGATCCTGAAGAAGTAAAAGCAGCATATCTCTGCCAGCTCCTCACCATTCAGACTGTGGCGGAACTCCGGTTCCCTGACTGTGAGTGCAGCTGTGGTTGTCAAGTGTTGTTTCCTGAAGATCAGGCCAAACATTCCTCCCTCCCTCCCTCCCTCCCTGCTCTATCTCCCTGCTCTCTCTCTGCTCTCTCCGGCATTCACAATGAAAGCGACCAGGAAAAGCTCTTGGAGAGGTGGTGGCTTCATTCTCACACAGAGAGTCAATTATCAAAAGGTTCTATAGCTCCTCTGACCGCAGCCGACCTTTCCTCTTGTCCTGGAAACTCTATACAGTATGGTGGTTTGATGTCCCTGTTGCCTTGGTAACTCTATACAGTATGGTGGTTTGAAGTCCCTGTTGTCCTGGTAACTCTATACAGTATGGTGGTTTAAAGTCCCTGTTGTCCTGGTAACTCTATACAGTATGGTGGTTTAAAGTCCCTGTTGTCTTGGTAACTCTATACAGTATGGTGGTTTGAAGTCCCTGTTGTCCTGGTAACTCTATACAGTATGGTGGTTTGAAGTCCCTGTTGTCTTGGTAACTCTATACAGTATGGTGGTTTGAAGTCCCTGTTGTCCTGGTAACTCGATACAGTATGGTGGTTTGATGTCCCTGTTGTCCTGGTAACTCTATACAGTATGGTGGTGGTTTGAATAAAGATAAATAAATCCGCTTCAGAGAGACTCCTGGTACAAATCAAATTATATTTGTCACATTTTCCGAATACGACCTTACAGTGAAATGCTTAATTACAAGCCCTTAACCATCAGTGCTTTAAGAATGTGTTTTTATATAAATAAGTGTTAACTAAAACATAGATAAGAAAAAAAGTGAAAGTAAACAATAAAAGTAACAAATCATTGAACAGCAGCAGTAAAATAACAAACGAGGCCGTAAACAGGGGCACCAGTTAGTCGAGGTAGTTGAGTTAATATGGTAAAGTGGCTATGCATAGATTATAAACAGAGGGAGGCAGCAGTGTAAAAGATACGTCTGGGTAGCTGCTCAGGAGTCTCATGTCTTGGGGGTAGAAGCTCTTTAGGAGTATCATGGCTTGGGGGTAGAAGCTCTTTAGGACTATCATGTCTTGGGGGGTAGAAGCTCTTTAGGAGTATCATGGCTTGGGGGGTAGAAGCTCTTTAGGAGTATCATGGCTTGGTTGTAGAAGCTCTTTAGGACTATCATGGCTTAGGGGGAAAACACTCTCTCTCCTTCCTGACTGGCAGGCTGGCTTCCTCCACCTATTGGTTGATGGTCTGTTTTCACCAAACAACACTCTCTCTCCTCTTATCCACACCCTACCACAGTCTGACATCAGGAGACCCTACCACAGTCTGACATCAGGAGACCCTACCACAGTCTGACATCAGGAGACCCTACCACAGTCTGACATCAGGAGACCCTACCACAGTCTGGCATAAGGAGACCCTACCACAGTGGGACATCAGGATACCCTACCACAGTCTGACATCAGGAGACCCTACCACAGTCTGACATCAGGAGACCCTACCACAGTCTGACATCAGGAGACCCTACCACAGTCTGACATCAGTAGACCCTACCACAGTCTGACATCAGGAGACCCTACCACAGTCTGACATCAGGAGACCCTACCACAGTGGGACATCAGGAGACCCTACCACAGTGGGACATCAGGAGACCCTACCACAGTCTGACATCAGGAGACCCTACCACAGTCTGACATCAGGAGACCCTACCACAGTCTGACATCAGGAGACCCTACCACAGTCTGGCATGCAGGAGACCCTACCACAGTGGGACATCAGGAGACCCTACCACAGTGGGACATCAGGAGACCCTACCACAGTCTGGCATGCAGGAGACTCTACCACAGTGGGACATCAGGAGACCCTACCACAGTCTGACATCAGGAGACCCTACCACAGTCTGACATCAGGAGACCCTACCACAGTCTGGCATGCAGGAGACCCTACCACAGTCTGGCATGCAGGAGACCCTACCACAGTGGGACATCAGGAGACCCTACCACAGTGGGACATCAGGAGACCCTACCACAGTGGGACATCAGGAGACCCTACCACAGTCTGGCATCAGGAGACCCTACCACAGTCTGACATCAGGAGACCCTACCACAGTCTGACATCAGGAGACCCTACCACAGTCTGACATCAGGAGACCCTACCACAGTCTGACATCAGGAGACCCTACCACAGTCTGACATCAGGAGACCCTACCACAGTCTGGCATCAGGAGACCCTACCACAGTCTGGCATGCAGGAGACCCTACCACAGTCTGACATCAGGAGACCCTACCACAGTCTGACATCAGGAGACCCTACCACAGTCTGACATCAGGAGACCCTACCACAGTCTGACATCAGGAGACCCTACCACAGTCTGACATCAGGAGACCCTACCACAGTCTGACATCAGGAGACCCTACCACAGTGGGACATCAGGAGACCCTACCACAGTGGGACATCAGGAGACCCTACCACAGTCTGACATCAGGAGACCCTAACCACAGTCTGACATCAGGAGACCCTACCACAGGCTGACATCAGGAGACCCTACCAGTCTGACACCAGGAGACCCTACCACAGTCTGACATCAGGAGACCCTACCACAGTCTGACATCAGGAGACCCTACCACAGTCTGGCATAAGGAGACCCTACCACAGTCTGACATCAGGAGACCCTACCACAGTGGGACATCAGGATACCCTACCACAGTCTGACATCAGGAGACCCTACCACAGTCTCACATCAAATCAAATCAAATCAAATCAAATTTATTTATATAGCCCTTCGTACATCAGCTGATATCTCAAAGTGCTGTACAGAAACCCAGCCTAAAACCCCAAACAGCAAGCAATGCAGGTGTAGAAGCACGGTGGCTAGGAAAAACTCCCTAGAAAGGCCAAAACCTAGGAAGAAACCTAGAGAGGAACCAGGCTATGTGGGGTGGCCAGTCCTCTTCTGGCTGTGCCGGGTGGAGATTATAACAAAACATGGTCAAGATGTTCAAATGTTCATAAATGACCAGCATGGTCGAATTATAATAAGGCAGAATAGTTGAAACTGGAGCAGCAGCACAGTCAGGTGGACTGGGGACAGCAAGGAGTCATCATGTCAGGTATTCCTGGGGCATGGTCCTATGGCTCAGGTCAGTTGAAACTGGAGCAGCAGCACAGCCAGGTGGACTGGGGACAGCAAGGAGTCATCATGTCAGGTAGTCCTGGGGCATGGTCCTAGGGCTCAGGTCCTCCGAGAGAGAGAAAGAGAGAAGGAGAGAATTAGAGAACGCACACTTAGATTCACACAGGACACCGAATAGGACAGGAGAAGTACTCCAGATATAACAAACTGACCCTAGCCCCCCGACACATAAACTACTGCAGCATAAATACTGGAGGCTGAGACAGGAGGGGTCAGGAGACACTGTGGCCCCATCCGAGGACACCCCCGGACAGGGCCAAACAGGAAGGATATAACCCCACCCACTTTGCCAAAGCACAGCCCCCACAACACTAGAGGGATATCTTCAACCACCAACTTACCATCCTGAGACAAGGCTGAGTATAGCCCACAAAGACCTCCGCCACGGCACAACCCAAGGGGGGGGGGCGCCAACCCAGACAGGATGACCACATCAGTGACTCAACCCACTCAGGTGACGCACCCCCTCCAGGGACGGCATGAGAGAGCCCCAGTAAAGCCAGTGACTCAGCCCCTGTAATAGGGTTAGAGGCAGAGAATCCCAGTGGAAAGAGGGGAACCGGCCAGGCAGAGACAGCAAGGGCGGTTCGTTGCTCCAGAGCCTTTCCGTTCACCCTCCCACTCCTGGGCCAGACTACACTCAATCATATGACCCACTGAAGAGATGAGTCTTCAGTAGAGACTTAAAGGTTGAGACCGAATTTGCGTCTCTGACATGGGTAGGCAGACCGTTCCATAAAAATGGAGCTCTATAGGAGAAAGCCCTGCCTCCAGCTGTTTGCTTAAAAATTCTAGGGACAATTAGGAGGCCTGCGTCTTGTGACCGTAGCGTACGTGTAGGTATGTACGGCAGGACCAAATCAGAGAGAGAGGTAGGAGCAAGCCCATGTAATGCTTTGTAGGTTAGCAGTAAAACCTTGAAATCAGCCCTTGCTTTGACAGGAAGCCAGTGTAGAGAGGCTAGCACTGGAGTAATATGATCAAATTTTTTGGTTCTAGTCAGGATTCTAGCAGCCGTATTTAGCACTAACTGAAGTTTTAGTGCTTTATCCGGGTAGCCGGAAAGTAGAGCATTGCAGTAGTCTAACCTGGAAGTGACAAAAGCATGGATTAATTTTTCTGCATCATTTTTGGACAGAAAGTTTCTGATTTTTGCAATGTTACATAGATGGAAAAAAGCTGTCCTTGAAATGGTCTTGATATGTTCTTCAAAAGAGAGATCAGGGTCCAGAGTAACGCCGAGGTCCTTCACAGTTTTATTTGAGACGACTGTACAACCATTAAGATTAATTGTCAGATTCAACAGAAGATCTCTTTGTTTCTTGGGACCTAGAACAAGCATCTCTGTTTTGTCCGAGTTTAAAAGTAGAAAGTTTGCAGCCATCCACTTCCTTATGTCTGAAACACATTCTTCTAGCAAGGGCAATTTTGGGGCTTCACCATGTTAAATTGAAATGTACAGCTGTGTGTCATCCGCATAGCAGTGAAAGTTAACATTATGTTTTCGAATGACATCCCCAAGAGGTAAAATATATAGTGAAAACAATAGTGGTCCTAAAACGGAACCTTGAGGAACACCGAAATTTACAGTTGATTTGTCAGAGGACAAACCATTCACAGAGACAAACTGATATCTTTCCGACAGATAAGATCTAAACCAGGCCAGAACTTGTCCGTGTAGACCAATTTGGGTTTCCAATCTCTCCAAAAGAATGTGGTGATCGATGGTATCAAAAGCAGCACTAAGGTCTAGGAGCACGAGGACAGATGCAGAGCCTCGGTCCGATGCCATTAAAATGTCATTTACCACCTTCACAAGTGCCGTCTCAGTGCTATGATGGGGTCTAAAACCAGACTGAAGCATTTCGTATACATTGTTTGTCTTCAGGAAGGCAGTGAGTTGTTGCGCAACAGCCTTTTCTAAAATTGTTGAGAGGAATGGAAGATTCGATATAGGCCGATAGTTTTTTATATTTTCTGGGTCAAGGTTTGGCTTTTTCAAGAGAGGCTTTATTACTGCCACTTTTAGTGAGTTTGGTACACATCCGGTGGATAGAGAGCTGTTTATTATGTTCAACATAGGAGGGCCAAGCACAGGAAGCAGCTCTTTCAGTAGTTTAGTTGGAATAGGGTCCAGTATGCAGCTTGAAGGTTTAGAGGCCATGATTATTTTCATCATTGTGTCAAGAGATATAGTACTAAAACACTTGAGCGTCTCTCTTGATCCTAGGTCCTGGCAGAGTTGTGCAGACTCAGGACAACTGAGCTTTGAAGGAATACACAGATTTAAGGAGGAGTCCGTAATTTGCTTTCTAATAATCAAAATCTTTTCCTCAAAGAAGTTCATGAATTTATCACTGCTAAAGTGAAAGTCATCTTCTCTTGGGGAATACTGCTTTTTAGTTAGCTTTGTGACAGTATCAAAAAGGAATTTCGGATTGTTCTTATTTTCCTCAATTAAGTTAGAAAAATAGGATGATCGAGCAGCAGTAAGGGCTCTTCGGTACTGCACAGTACTGTCTTTCCAAGCTAGTCGGAAGACTTCCAGTTTGGTGTGGCGCCATTTCCGTTCCAATTTTCTGGAAGCTTGCTTCAGAGCTCGGGTATTTTCTGTGTACCAGGGAGCTAGTTTCTTATGAGAAATGTTTTTAGTTTTTAGGGGTGCAACTGCATCAAGGGTATTGCGCAAGGTTAAGTTGAGTTCCTCAGTTAGGTGGTTAACTGATTTTTGTCCTCTGGCGTCCTTGGGTAGACAGAGGGAATCTGGAAGGACATCAAGGAATCTTTGTGTTGTCTGTGAATTTATAGCACGACTTTTGATGATCCTTGGTTGGGGTCTGAGCAGATTATTTGTTGCAATTGCAAACGTAATAAAATGGTGGTCCGATAGTCCAGGATTATGAGGAAAAACATTAAGATCCACAACATTTATTCCATGGGACAAAACTAGGTCCAGCGTATGACTGTGACAGTGAGTGGGTCCAGAGACATGTTGGACAAAACCCACTGAGTCGATGATGGCTCCGAAAGCCTTTTGGAGTGGGTCTGTGGACTTTTCCATGTGAATATTAAAGTCACCAAAGATTAGAATATTATCCGCTATGACTACAAGGTCCGATAGGAATTCAGGGAACTCAGTGAGGAACACTGTATATGGCCCAGGAGGCCTGTAAACAGTAGCTATAAAAAGTGATTGAGTAGGCTGCATAGATTTCATGACTAGAAGCTCAAAAGACGAAAACGTCATTTTTTTTTTTGTAAATTGAAATTTGCTATCGTAAATGTTAGCAACACCTCCGCCTTTGTGGGATGCACGTGGGATATGGTCACTAGTGTAGCCAGGAGGTGAGGCCTCATTTAACACAGTAAATTCATCAGGCTTAAGCCATGTTTCAGTCAGGCCAATCACATCAAGATTATGATCAGTGATTAGTTCATTGACTATAATTGCCTTTGAAGTAAGGGATCTAACATTAAGTAGCCCTATTTTGAGATGTGAGGTATCATGATCTCTTTCAATAATGACAGGAATGGAGGTGGTCTTTATCCTAGTGAGATTGCTAAGGCGAACACCGCCATGTTTAGTTTTGCCCAACCCAGGTCGAGGCACAGACACGGTCTCAATGGTGATAGCTGAGCTGACTACACTGACTGTGCTAGTGGCAGACTCCACTATGCTGGCAGGCTGGCTAACAGCCTGCTGCCTGGCCTGCACCCTATTTCATTGTGGAGCTATAGGAGTTAGAGACCCTACCACAGTCTGACATCAGGAGACCCTACCACAGTCTGACATCAGGAGACCCTACCACAGTCTGACATGCAGGAGACCCTACCACAGTCTGGCATGCAGGAGACCCTACCACAGTGGGACATCAGGAGACCCTACCACAGTCTGGCATGCAGGAGACTCTACCACAGTGGGACATCAGGAGACCCTACCACAGTCTGACATCAGGAGACCCTACCACAGTCTGACATCAGGAGACCCTACCACAGTCTGGCATAAGGAGACCCTACCACAGTCTGGCATGCAGGAGACCCTACCACAGTGGGACATCAGGAGACCCTACCACAGTGGGACATCAGGAGACCCTACCACAGTGGGACATCAGGAGACCCTACCACAGTCTGGCATGCAGGAGACCCTACCACAGTTGGACATCAGGAGACCCTACCACAGTCTGACATCAGGAGACCCTACCACAGTCTGACATCAGGAGACCCTACCACAGTCTGACATCAGGAGACCCTACCACAGTCTGGCATGCAGGAGACCCTACCACAGTCTGGCATGCAGGAGACCCTACCACAGTCTGGCATGCAGGAGACCCTACCACAGTCTGACATCAGGAGACCCTACCACAGTCTGACATCAGGAGACCCTACCACAGTCTGGCATCAGGAGACCCTACCACAGTCTGGCATCAGGAGACCCTACCACAGTCTGGCATGCAGGAGACCCTACCACAGTCTGGCATGCAGGAGACCCTACCACAGTGGGACATCAGGAGACCCTACCACAAAGGGACATCAGGAGACCCTACCACAGTGGGACATCAGGAGACCCTACCACAGTCTGACATCAGGAGACCCTACCACAGTCTGACATCAGGAGACCCTACCACAGTGGGACATCAGGAGACCCTACCACAGTCTGACATCAGGAGACCCTACTACAGTCTGACATCAGGAGACCCTACCACAGTCTGACATCAGGAGACCCTACCACAGTCTGACATCAGGAGACCCTACTACAGTCTGACATCAGGAGACCATACCACAGTCTGACATCAGGAGACCCTACCACAGTCTGACATCAGGAGACCCTACCACAGTGGGACATCAGGAGACCCTACCACAGTCTGACATCAGGAGACCCTACCACAGTCTGACATCAGGAGACCCTACAACAGTCTGACATCAGGAGACCCTACCACAGTGGAACATCAGGAGACCCTTCCACAGTGGGACATCAGGAGACCCTACCACAGTGGAACATCAGGAGACCCTTCCACAGTGGGACATCAGGAGACCCTACCACAGTCTGACATCAGGAGACCCTACCACAGTGGAACATCAGGAGACCCTACCACAGTGGGACATCAGGAGACCCTACCACAGTGGGACATCAGGAGACCCTTCCACAGTGGGACATCAGGAGACCCTACCACAGTCTGACATCAGGAGACCCTTCCACAGTGGGACATCAGGAGACCCTACCACAGTCTGACATCAGGAGACCCTACCACAGTCTGACATGATTGAAATAAAATGTTCAAACTGAATGCAATATTCATTGAATACAGTTTCAAATCATGAAATATAAGTTAATGTTTGACTTTATTGATTTAATATGTGAATTACAAAATCCCAAAAACATTGAATTCAAATACAGGTTGTTTTGGCTCTTAAATAGCTGCACAGATTGTTACCTGACAGTGTGCGTGTGACTCTGCGATCACCTCTCCGTGACTCAGAGCTCGGCCAGGCTCTGCACTGTGAGTTCTGTGAGCATCCCCTCTCCGTGATTCAGAGCTCGACCAGGCTCTGCACTGTGAGCATCAGCATCCCCTCTCCGTGACTCAGAGCTCGGCCAGGCTCTGCACTGTGAGCATCAGCATCCCCTCTCCGTGACTCAGAGCTCGGCCAGGCTCTGCACTGTGAGCATCAGCATCCCCTCTCCGTGACTCAGAGCTCGGCCAGGCTCTGTGAGCTCTGTGAGCATCAGCATCACCTCTCCGTGACTCAGAGCTTGGCCAGGCTCTGCACTGTGAGTTCTGTGAGCTCTGTGAGCTCTGTGTAGTCCAAAATAACAGCAGCACACTCAGATATGGTCTTTGAAACAATCCTCTTGTTATTGATGTAACTCAGGAGAAGTTTGGCAGGCCTGCCTTTGACCTAGTTCTGATGATAAGCAGCGGGGTGGATAGAGGAGGGATGACTTCACTCCTGTCAGAGCACAGAGGCTATTGGTGAGTCACAAATGGCAACCTGCTCCCTAGTGAACAACGTTTGACCAGGGACCAGGGCTCTGGTCCAAAGTAGAGCACTATATGTATAGGAAATAGGGTGCCATTTCAGACACAGTCCATGTCTTTGTGAGGACAGAGCGGGTAGAACCAGGTCAGACTGGGGAGGTTAGTGGAGCATCAACACCATCAGGGTTCTGTGTATCTGGGCTCATCACTCAGTCTGTGGGCGTGCTGGGCGTACAGGGCTTGACCTCTAACCTCTGACCTGGCCAGCGGGAGGCCACAGAACAGAGGGAGTCAGGTGCTTCATGACATGATGATGAATCCACAGTCTGTCTGTCTGTCCTGTTGCCTCCACACTGCTCACCTCTCAACTGTCTGTCTGTCTGTCTGTCTGTCTGTCTGTCTGTCTGTCTGTCTGCTGCCCGTGTCCTCGGACTGTCTTTCATCTGTCAATCACGTTGTTCCCATTACCACACATGAATCCAGGGTTACACCACCAGACCAGTCAGTCAGCCAGTCAGTCAGTCAGTAAGCCAGTCAGTCAGCCAGTCAGTCAGTCAGTCAGTCACGTTGTTCCCATTACCACACATGAATCCAGGGTTACACCACCAGACCAGTCAGTCAGCCAGTCAGTCAGCCAGTCAGTCAGTCAGTCAGTCACGTTGTTCCCATTACCACACATGAATCCAGGGTTACACCACCAGACCAGTCAGTCAGCCAGTCAGTCAGCCAGTCAGTCAGTCAGTCAGTCACGTTGTTCCCATTACCACACATTAATCCAGGGTTACACCACCAGACCAGTCAGTCAGTCAGCCAGTCAGTCAGCCAGTCAGTCAGTCAGTCACGTTGTTCCCATTACCACACATGAATCCAGGGTTACACCACCAGACCAGCCAGTCAGTCAGCCAGTCAGTCAGTCAGTCAGTCACGTTGTTCCCATTACCACACATGAATCCAGGGTTACACCACCAGACCAGTCAGTCAGCCAGTCAGTCAGTCAGTCCAACATAGACCAGAAGTGGCTTCTAACACACAGGGGTTTAAGTTAGGAGATGTAACAGGGGTTTAAGTTAGGAGATGTAACACACAGGGGTTTAAGTTAGGAGATGTAACACACAGGGGTTTAAGTTAGGAGATGTAACACACAGGGGTTTAAGTTAGGAGATGTAACACACAGGGGTTTAAGTTAGGAGATGTAACAGGGGTTTAAGTTAGGAGATGTAACAGGGGTTTAAGTTAGGAGATGTAACAGGGGTTTAAGTTAGGAGATGTAACACACAGGGGTTTAAGTTAGGAGATGTAACAGGGGTTTAAGTTAGGAGATGTAACACACAGGGGTTTAAGTTAGGAGATGTACCAGGGGTTTAAGTTAGGAGATGTAACAGGGGTTTAAGTTAGGAGATGTAACACACAGGGGTTTAAGTTAGGAGATGTAACAAGGGTTTAAGTTAGGAGATGTAACACACAGGGGTTTAAGTTAGGAGGTGTAACAGGGGTTTAAGTTAGGAGATGTAACACACAGGGGTTTAAGTTAGGAGATGTAACACACAGGGGTTTAAGTTAGGAGATGTAACACACAGGGGGTTAAGTTAGGAGATGTAACAGGGGTTTAAGTTAGGAGATGTAACAGGGGTTTAAGTTAGGAGATGTAACACACAGGGGTTTAAGTTAAGAGATGTAACACACAGGGGTTTAAGTTAGGAGATGTAACAGGGGTTTAAGTTAGGAGATGTAACACACAGGGGTTTAAGTTAGGAGATGTACCAGGGGTTTAAGTTAGGAGATGTAACAGGGGTTTAAGTTAGGAGATGTAACACACAGGGGTTTAAGTTAGGAGATGTAACACACAGGGGTTTAAGTTAGGAGATGTAACACACAGGGGTTTAAGTTAGGAGATGTAACAGGGGTTTAAGTTAGGAGATGTAACAGGGGTTTAAGTTAGGAGATGTAACAGGGGTTTAAGTTAGGAGATGTAACACAGGGGTTTAAGTTAGGAGATGTAACAGGGGTTTAAGTTAGGAGATGTAACAGGGGTTTAAGTTAGGAGATGTAACAGGGGTTTAAGTTAGGAGATGTAACAGGGGTTTAAGTTAGGAGATGTAACACACAGGGGTTTAAGTTAGGAGATGTAACAGGGGTTTAAGTTAGGAGATGTAACAGGGGTTTAAGTTAGGAGATGTGGCCAAGACATAAACAACTTATGTTGTCAGAATCAGACCAAACATTTTAGCTAAACGTCAACAGACTCATTTCAGAGAGTCGTCCAAATGCTGCTCCGTTTAGAGGAACAAATGCTGCTCTGTTTAGAGGAACAAATGTTGCTGTTTAGGTGTTTAGAGGAACAAATGCTGCTCTGTTTAGAGGAACAAATGTTGCTGTTTAGGTGTTTAGAGGAACAAGTAAACAAATAAACAGATCTGTAATTACAGACGTAATTAAACACTTGACTGGAGGACAGACAGCAGCCCTCTCAATTGATTCCTAATCAGCCCCCTGGTTCCTGTCACTTGGTACCCAGCCAGGGGGTACAGCGGTGCCAGTGTCAGCCCCTGGGCAGAGTCCGTATGCCAAGCAGGCCTCTCTGGTGCCAGACAGGCCAGCAGAGCCCCAGGCCTCTAGTGTCTGAGAGTGGGGGGGAGAGTGGGGGGGAGACAGCCTCTCCAGCCTCTCCTCCTCTCCTCCTCTCCTCCTCTCAGCCTCTCCACCTCTCCTTCTCTCCAGTCTCTCAGTCTCTCCTCCTCTCAGCCTCCTCCTCTCAGCCTCTCCAGCCTCAGCCTCTCCTTCTCTCAGCCTCTCAGCCTCTCCTCCTATCAGCCTCTCCACCTCAGCCTCTCCTCCTCCTCTCAGCCTCTCCAGCTTCAGCCTCTCCTTCTCTCCTCCTCTCAGCCTCTCCTCCTCTCAGCCTCTCCTTCTCTCAGCCTCTCCTTCTCTCCTCCTCTCAGCCTCCTCCTCTCAGCCTCAGCAGTCTCTCATCCTCTCAGCCTCTCCTCCTATCAGCCTCTCCTCCTATCAGCCTCTCAGCCTCTCCTCCTATCAGCCTCTCCTCCTCTCAGCCTCTCCTTCTCTCCTCCTTTCAGCCTCTCCTCCTCTCCTCCTCTCAGCCTCTCCTCCTCTCCGCCTCTCCTCCTATCAGACTCACAGCCTCTCCTCCTCTCAGCCTCTCCTCCTATCAGCCTCTCCTCCTCTCAGCCTCTCCTCCTCTCAGCCTCTCCTCCTCTCCGCCTCTCCTCCTATCAGACTCACAACCTCTCCTCCTATCAGCCTCTCCTCCTCTCCGCCTCTGTCTCTGTCTCTCCTCCTCCCCGCCTCTCCTCCTATCAGCCTCTCAGCCTCTCCTCCTCTCAGCCTCTCCAGCCAACAATATTACAATCCATTTAGCAGACACTTTTATCCAAAGTGATTTACATTCACGTGTATCTATTTTACGTACCGGTGAACCCAGGAATCGAACCCACTATCCTGGCATTGCAAGCACCATGCTCTAACAACTAAGATACAGAGGACCACATGAGCAATGACTCCAGATGTGACCTACTGAACATCAGGCAGAGTAGAGTGTTCTTAGTACTCAGATGTGACCTACTGAACATCAGGTAGAGTAGAGTGTTCTCAGTACTCAGACGTGATCTACTGAACATCAGGTAGAGTAGAGTGTTCTCAGTACTCAGATGTGATCTACTGAACATCAGGCAGAGTAGAGTGTTCTCAGTACTCAGATGTGATCTACTGAACATCAGGCAGAGTAGAGTGTTCTCAGTACTCAGATGTGATCTACTGAAAATCAGGCAGAGTAGAGTGTTCTCAGTACTCGGATGTGACCTACTGAACATCAGGCAGAGTAGAGTGTTCTCAGTACTCAGAGGTGACCTACTGAACATCAGGCAGAGTAGAGTGTTCTCAGTACTCAGATGTGATCTACTGAACATCAGGCAGAGTAGAGTGTTCTCAGTACTCAGATGTGATCTACTGAAAATCAGGCAGAGTAGAGTGTTCTCAGTACTCGGATGTGACCTACTGAACATCAGGCAGAGTAGAGTGTTCTCAGTACTCAGAGGTGACCTACTGAACATCAGGCAGAGTAGAGTGTTCTCAGTACTCAGATGTGACCTACTGAACATCAGGCAGAGTAGAGTGTTCTCAGTACTCAGACGTGACCTACTGAACATCAGGCAGAGTAGAGTGTTCTCAGTACTCAGACGTGACCTACTGAACATCAGGCAGAGTAGAGTGTTCTCAGTACTCAGATGTGATCTACTGAACATCAGGCAGAGTAGAGTGTTCTCAGTACTCAGATGTGACCTACTGAACATCAGGCAGAGTAGAGTGTTCTCAGTACTCAGATGTGACCTACTGAACATCAGGCAGAGTAGAGTGTTCTCAGTACTCAGATGTGACCTACTGAACATCAGGCAGAGTAGAGTGTTCTCAGTACTCAGATGGAGCTCAGTGATGATAGATTCTCACCACTACCTGCATGTCTGTCTGTCTGTCTGTATGTTGTAGGAGAGGAGAGGAGGGGAGAGGAGATGAGGGGAGAGAAGAGGAGGGGAGTTGAGCAGAGGAGAGGATGGGAGGGGAGAGGAGAGGAGAGGAGGGGAGAGGAGAGGAGGGGAGGGGAGTCGAGAGGAGGGGAGAGAAGAGGAGGGGAGGGGAGTCGAGAGGAGGGGAGAGTAGAGGAGGGGAGCAGAGGAGAGGAGGGGAGAGTAGAGGAGGGGAGTCGAGCAGAGGAGAGGAGGGGAGAGTGGAGGAGGGGAGTCGAGAGGAGGGGAGAGTAGAGGAGGGGAGTCGAGCAGAGGAGAGGAGACGAGGGGAAAGGAGAGGAGAGAAGAGGGGTGGAGGAGGGGAGAAGAGGAGGCTACAGCTCAGTAGCAGCATGAGAAGACACAGGAGGGGAGCACAGCACTGGGTTTGATGGTGCTACTGTTGTCTCAGGCCCTAATTTACCACCACAGATGCATGGCTTTCAACAGAACAGTAATGATTATGAATTGTACCTGTGGAACAAACACACAGGAATATTCCACAATATACAATACTGATGAGACAAACACACTGATACAGACCAGACCCCTTCCCTACAAGCCCCTCACGCCTCAACAACACGGCTCCCATCACGCCTCAACAACACAGCTCCCATCACGCCTCAACAACATGTCCACCATCACACCTCAACAACACGGCTCCCATCACGCCTCAATAACACGGCTCCCATCACGCCTCAATAACATGTCCACCATCACGCCTCAATAACATGTCCACCATCACGCCTCAACAACACGGCTCCCCTCACGCCTCAACAACACGGCTCCCATCACGCCTCAATAACACGGCTCCCATCACGCCTCAATAACACGGCTCCCATCACGCCTCAATAACATGTCCACCATCACGCCTCAATAACATGTCCACCATCACGCCTCAATAACATGTCCACCATCACGCCTCAATAACATGTCCACCATCACGCCTCAATAACATGTCCACCATCACGCCTCAATAACATGTCCACCATCACGCCTCAATAACATGTCCACCATCACGCCTCAACAACATGTCCACCATCACGCCTCAACAACACGGCTCCCATCACGCCTCAATAACATGTCCACCATCACGCCTCAAAAACATGTCCACCATCACGCCTCAACAACACGGCTCCCATCACGCCTCAACAACACGGCTCCCATCACGCCTCAACAACACGGCTCCCATCACGCCTCAACAACACGGCTCCCATCACGCCTCAATAACATGTCCACCATCACGCCTCAACAATACGGCTCCCATCACGCCTCAACAACATGTCCACCATCACGCCTCAACAACATGGCTCCCATCACGCCTCAACAACACGGCTCCCATCACGCCTCAACAACACGGCTCCCATCACGCCTCAACAACATGTCCACCATCACGCCTCAATAACATGTCCACCATCACGCCTCAACAACATGTCCACCATTACGCCTCAACAACACGGCTCCCATCTCGCCTCAACAACACGGCTCCCATCACTCCTCAACAACACGGCTCCGATCACGCCTCAATAACACGGCTCCGATCACGCCTCAATAACACGGCTCCCATCACGCCTCAACAACACGGCTCCCATCACGCCTCAACAACACGGCTCCCATCACGCCTCAACAACATGTCCACCATCACGCCTCAATAACATGTCCACCATCACGCCTCAACAACATGTCCACCATTACGCCTCAACAACACGGCTCCCATCACGCCTCAACAACACGGCTCCCATCACGCCTCAACAACACGGCTCCCATCACGCCTCAACAACATGTCCACCATCACGCCTCAATAACATGTCCACCATCACGCCTCAACAACATGTCCACCATTACGCCTCAACAACACGGCTCCCATCTCGCCTCAACAACACGGCTCCCATCACGCCTCAACAACACGGCTCCGATCACGCCTCAATAACACGGCTCCCATCACGCCTCAATAACATGTCCACCATGTTGTAGCTGTGTGTTCCTGTCTGTTGCTATAGAGAGAGAGGTCAGGAGCATGTTGTAGCTGTGTGTTCCTGTCTGTTACTATAGAGAGAGAGGTCAGGAGCATGTTGTAGCTGTGTGCTCCTGTCTGTTGCTATAGAGAGAGAGAGGTCAGGAGCATGTTGTAGCTGTGTGTTCCTGTCTGTTGCTATAGAGAGAGAGGTCAGGAGCATGTTGTAGCTGTGTGTTCCTGTCTGCTACTATAGAGAGAGAGGTCAGGAGCATGTTGTAGCTGTGTGTTCCTGTCTGTTACTATAGAGAGAGGTCAGGAGCATGTTGTAGCTGTGTGTTCCTGTCTGTTACTATAGAGAGAGAGGTCAGGAGCATGTTGTAGCTGTGTGTTCCTGTCTGTTGCTATAGAGAGAGAGGTCGGGAGAACAGCACCTCCAGTAGCAACATCTGTTCGCTACACTACCTAGTGTCTCTCCAGCAGGCTCTGACATTAACACGTCTCACCTCCAACATGTCTCCTTCCCATTAACTTTGGAGCAGATGGCCGGTTCCTACTCTCCCTCTGCTCTCACTGTGTCAGGTTGACTGACAGGGACTCTCTCTCTCTCTCTCTCTCTATCCAGTCTCTTTCTCTCTCCAATCTCTCTCTTTCTTTATTTCTTTCTTCCCCCTCTCTCTCTCTTTCTATCCAGTCTCTCTCTCTCTCCAGTCTCTCTCTCTCTCGCTCTCTCTCTCTCTCTATCTCGCTCTCTCTCTCTATCTCTAGTCTCTCTCTCACACAATCTCTCTCTCTCTCTGTCTATCTATCTCTCTATATCCAGTCTCTCTCTCCCCAGCCCCAGCCCCCTCCCATTTTTCCATTGTGGCTGAGGGAGAAGAACAAAACAGACGTCTCTCTAAGTTTCCACCTCCACTTCCTCCTCTCTCTCCCTGACCTGCAGGGCCAAGACAGGGAGATGTCCTTCTTTGCCCACCCACCATCCAGAGGTGTAGAGGAGCTCCCCAGCTAACCGAATGTTTCCTGTAATGTTACCCTCGTGTTTGAGTGTGCAGTTTTCCGTTAGTTAGGGGCAACATTCCATCTACGTTAGCAAAAACCTCTGAGAACCTTTAAAGTACGTCTTGAAATTGGAGTTAAAAGTGTTAGGAGGACATTTCCTTTATATCAAACAGTTGAGGTCCATGAGACTCCTGAACAGCTTCTACCCCCAAACCATCAGACTGCTGAACAGCTTCTACCCCCAAGCCATGAGACTGCTGAACAGCTTCTACCCCCAAACCATCAGACTGCTGAACAGCTTCTACCCCCAAACCATCAGACTGCTAAACAGCTTCTACCCCCAAACCATCAGACTGCTGAACAGCTTCTACCCCCAAACCATCAGACTCCTGAACAGCTTCTACCCCCAAGTCATCAGACTGCTGAACAGCTTCTACCCCCAAGCCATTAGACTGCTGAACAGCTTCTACCCCCAAGCCATTAGACTGCTGAACAGCTTCTACCCCCAAACCATAAGACTCCTGAACAGCTTCTACCCCAAGCCATCAGACTGCCGAACAGCTTCTACCCCCAAGCCATCAGACTGCTGAACAACTTCTACCCCCAAGTCATCAGACTGCTGAACAGCTTCTACCCCCAAACCATCACTCCTGAACAGCTTCTACCCCCCAAGCCATGAGACTCCTGAACAGCTCCTACCCCCAAGCCATGAGACTCCTGAACAGCTTCTACCCCCAAACCATCAGACTGCTGAACAACTTCTACCCCCAAGTCATCAGACTGCTGAACAGCTTCTACCCCCAAACCATCAGACTCCTGAACAGCTTCTACCCCCCAAGCCATGAGACTCCTGAACAGCTCCTACCCCCAAGCCATGAGACTCCTGAACAGCTTCTACCCCCAAACCATGAGACTCCTGAACAGCTTCTACCCCCCAAGTCATCAGACTGCTTAACAGCTTCTACCCCCAAGCCATCAGACTGCTGAACAACTTCTACCCCCAAGCCATCAGACTGCTGAACAGCTTCTACCTCCAAGCCATTAGACTGATGAACAGCTTCTACCCCCCCAAGCCATCAGACTGCTGAACAGCTTCTACCTCCAAACCATAAGACTCCTGAACAACGTAATGATAACTAGTATCTCAAATTCTGAGAACATGGTAACCAACATGGTAACCACTCATGGGAACGTTCCCAAGAGACCGTTCCCATGAAACCTGTCTAGAACATTAGTATGTTAAATTCTGAGAACATGGTAACCACGTTCTGGGTAAGTTGTATTTGACCTTAAGGGAACGGTCTCTTGGGAACGTTCCCATGAAACCTGTCTAGAACATTAGTATGTTAAATTCTGAGAACATGGTAACCACGTTCTGGGTGAGCTGTATTTGACGTTAAGGGAACGGTCTCTTGGGAACGTTCCCATGAAACCTGTCTAGAACATTAGTATGTTAAATTCTGAGAACATGGTAACCACGTTCTGGGTAAGTTGTATTTGACGTTAAGGGAACGGTCTCTTGGGAACGTTCCCATGAAACCTGTCTAGAACATTAGTATGTTAAATTCTGAGAACATGGTAACCACGTTCTGGGTAAGTTGTATTTGACCTTAAGGGAACGGTCTCTTGGGAACGTTCCCATGAAACCTGTCTAGAACATTAGTATGTTAAATTCTGAGAACATGGTAACCACGTTCTGGGTACGTTGTATTTGACCTTAAGGGAACGGTCTCTTGGGAACGTTCCCATGAAACCTGTCTAGAACATTAGTATGTTAAATTCTGAGAACATGGTAACCACGTTCTGGGTAAGTTGTATTTGACGTTAAGGGAACGGTCTCTTGGGAACGTTCCCATGAAACCTGTCTAGAACATTAGTATGTTAAATTCTGAGAACATGGTAACCACGTTCTGGGTAAGTTGTATTTGACGTTAAGGGAACGGTCTCTTGGGAACATTCCCATGAAACCTGTCTAGAACATTAGTATGTTAAATTCTGAGAACATGGTAACCACGTTCTGGGTAAGTTGTATTTGACCTTAAGGGAACGGTCTCTTGGGAACGTTCCTATTAAAACGTAAAGTAATGACCTGATGAGACTTAAAACAAATAAACTCAAATATAAAGTCAATACATAACAAGCATAAATATCTATTTATAAATCAATTCTCAATATTTCGCTTCTCTTTAAAACAGAAAGGACAATTATTTGGTTTAGAGAAAGTTCTGAGAGCATAGGGGTGTCTGCTCCCTGCATCCAGACAACAATACAATAATATTATAACACAACAGGGAATATAAAATGCACGTTCTCTAAAGTTGTGGGAACATTTGTTGTTAGCTGAGTAGCTGACAGCTGTGCTGATCAGGGGGGAGTCTACCCACCAACCACCCCTGAGACCAGCCGCAGCCGTGATGACAGGACAGGCAGCCCTCTAAATCACCACAGACTAACAGAGAGAAGACTTCGTTCAGCTCAATGTCAAATCTATTGTGTTAAACAGTAAGTGAAACAGCATGTTTTATCTAGACCAGAGGAGCTAGGAGCTGATATGTCTGGTTACTCTTCAAAACCGCTTTCCTCTCCATCTTAAATAAGCACGCCCCGTTCAAAAAATGTAGAACTAAGAACAGATATAGGCCTTGGTTCACTACAGACTTGACTGCCCTTGACCAACACAAAAACATCCTGTGGCGTTCTGCATTAGCATAGAATAGACCCCGCGATATGCAACTTTTCAGGGAAGTCAGGAACCAATATACACAGTCAGTTAGGAAAGGTAAGGCTAGCTTTTTCAAACAGAAATGTTCTTCCTGTAGCACGAATTCCAAAAAGTTCTGGGACACTGTATAGTCCATGGAGAATAAGAGCACCTCCACCCAGCTGCCCAATCTACGATAATCGTTAATTTCAATAAGCATTTTTCCACCTGGCTACCCCTACCCTGGCCAACATCTCAGCACCCACTGCAGCTAACACCTCTGTCAGTCTCTATGGGGGTACCACAGGGTTCAATTCTCGGGCCGACTCTCTTCTCTGTGTATATCAATGATGTCGCTCTGCTGGTGATTCTCTGATCCACCTCTACGCAGATGACACTATTCTGTATACCTCTGGCCCTTCTTTGGACACTGTGTTAACAAACCTCCAGACGAGCTTCAATGCCATACAACTCTCCTTCCGTGGCCTACAGCTGCTTTTAAATGCAAGTAAAACTAAATGCATGCTCTTCAACCGATCGCTGCCTGCAACCGTCTGCCCCAATAGCATCACTACTCTGGACGGTTCTGACTTAGAATATGTGGACAACTACAGGTTGTAGTGTCTGGTTGGACTGTAAACTCTCCTTCCAGACTCACATTAAGCATCTTAACTCCAAAATTAAATCTAGAAATGGCTTACTATTTTACATCAAAGCCTCCTTCACTCACGCCGCCAAACATACCCTCATAAAACTGACCATCCTACCATCCTTCGGCAATGTCATTTACAAAATAGCCTCCAACACTCTACTCAGCAAACTGGATGCAGTCTATCACAGTGCCATCCGTTTTGTCCCCAAAGCCCCATATACCACCCACCAATGCGAACTGTACGCTCTCGTTGGCTGGCCCTCGCTTCATATTCGTCGCCAAACCCACTGGCTCCAGGTCATCTATAAGTCTTTGCTAGCTAAAGTCCCGCCTTATCTCAACTAACTGGTCAACATAGCACCAGCCACCCGTAGCACGCAATCCAGCAGGTATATTCCACTGGTCATCCACAAAGCAAACACCTCCTTTGGCAGCCTTTCCTTCCAGTTCTCTGCTGCCAATGACTGGACCGAACTGCAAAAATCTCTGAAGCTGGAGACGTATATCTCCCTCACTAGCTTTAAGCACCATCTCTCAGAGCAGCTTACCGATCACTGTACCTGTACACAACCAAACCTCATCCCCATATTGTTACTTATCCTCTTGCTCTTTTGCATCCCAGTATCTCTACTTGCACATCATCATCTGCACATCTACCATTCCAGTATGAATGGCTAAATTGTAATTATTTCCCCTCTATGGCCTATTTATTGCCTTACCTACCTACTCTTCTGCATTTGCACACACTGTTTATATATTTTTCTATTTTTCTTTTCTATTGTTGTTGACTGTATGTTTGTTTATTCCATGTATAACTGTATTGTCTGTTCACACTGCTTTCCTTTATCTTGGCCAGGTCACAGTTGTAAATGAGAACTTGTTCTCAACTGGCCTACCTGGTTAAATAAAGGTGTTCTCAACTGACCTACCTGGTTAAATAAAGGTGTTCTCAACTGGCCTACCTGGTTAAATAAAGGTGTTCTCAACTGGCCTACCTGGTTAAATAAAGGTGTTCTCAACTGGCCTACCTGGTTAAATAAAGGTGTTCTCAACTGGCCATCCTGGTTAAATAAAGGTGAAATAAATAAAATGAATAAATGATGTCTGTGTGTTAGCAGCATGTTGTATCCAGACCAGAGGAGCTAGGAGGTGGTATGTCTGTGTGTTAGCAGCATGTTGTATCCAGACCAGAGGAGCTAGGAGGTGGTATGTCTGTGTGTTAGCAGCATGTTGTATCCAGACCAGAGGAGCTAGGAGGTGGTATGTCTGTGTGTTAGCAGGATGTTGGAGGTGGTATGTCTGTGTGTTAACAGGATGTTGTATCCAGACCAGAGGAGCTAGGAGGTGGTATGTCTGTGTGTTAACAGGATGTTGGAGGTGGTATGTCTGTGTGTTAACAGGATGTAGGAGGTGGTATGTCTGTGTGTTAACAGGATATTGTATCCAGACCAGAGGAGCTAGGAGGTGGTATGTCTGTGTGTTAACAGGATGTTGGAGGTGGTATGTCTGTGTGTTAACAGGATGTTGGAGGTGGTATGTCTGCGTGTTAACAGGATGTTGGAGGTGGTATGTCTGTGTGTTAACAGGATGTTGGAGGTGGTATGTCTGAGTGTTAACAGGATGTAGGAAGTGGTATGTCTGTGTGTTAACAGGATGTTGTATCCAGACCAGAGGAGCTAGGAGGTGGTATGTCTGTGTGTTAACAGGATGTTGGAGGTGGTATGTCTCTGTGTTAACAGGATGTTGGAGGTGGTATGTCTGCGTGTTAACAGGATGTTGGAGGTGGTATGTCTGTGTGTTAACAGGATGTTGGAGGTGGTATGTCTGTGTGTTAACAGGATGTTGGAGGTGGTATGTCTGTGTGTTAACAGGATGTTGGAGGTGGTATGTCTGTGTGTTAACAGGATGTTGGAGGTGGTATGTCTGTGTGTTAACAGGATGTTGGAGGTGGTATGTCTGTGTGTTAACAGGATGTTGGAGGTGGTATGTCTGTGTGTTAACAGGATGTTGGAGGTGGTATGTCTGTGTGTTAGCAGGATGTTGGAGGTGGTATGTCTGTGTGTTAACAGGATGTTGTATCCAGACCAGAGGAGCTAGGAGGTGGTATGTCTGTGTGTTAAAAGGATGTTGGAGGTGGTATGTCTGTGTGTTAACAGGATGTAGGAGGTGGTATGTCTGTGTGTTAACAGGATATTGTATCCAGACCAGAGGAGCTAGGAGGTGGTATGTCTGCGTGTTAACAGGATGTTGGAGGTGGTATGTCTGTGTGTTAACAGGATGTTGGAGGTGGTATGTCTGCGTGTTAACAGGATGTTGGAGGTGGTATGTCTGAGTGTTAACAGGATGTAGGAAGTGGTATGTCTGTGTGTTAACAGGATGTTGTATCCAGACCAGAGGAGCTAGGAGGTGGTATGTCTGTGTGTTAACAGGATGGTGGAGGTGGTATGTCTCTGTGTTAACAGGATGTTGGAGGTGGTATGTCTGCGTGTTAACAGGATGTTGGAGGTGGTATGTCTGTGTGTTAACAGGATGTTGGAGATGGTATGTCTGTGTGTTAACAGGATGTTGGAGGTGGTATGTCTGTGTGTTAACAGGATGTTGGAGGTGGTATGTCTGTGTGTTAACAGGATGTTGGAGGTGGTATGTCTGTGTGTTAACAAGATGTTGGAGGTGGTATGTCTGTGTGTTAACAGGATGTAGGAGGTGGTATGTCTGTGTGTTAACAGGATGTTGGAGGTGGTATGTCTCTGTGTTAACAGGATGTTGGAGGTGGTATGTCTGTGTGTTAACAGGATGTTGGAGGTGGTATGTCTCTGTGTTAACAGGATGTTGGAGGTGGTATGTCTCTGTGTTAACAGGATGTTGGAGGTGGTATGTCTGTGTGTTAACAGGATGTTGGAGGTGGTATGTCTGTGTGTTAACAGGATGTTGGAGGTGGTATGTCTCTGTGTTAACAGGATGTTGGAGGTGGTATGTCTGTGTGTTAACAGGATGTTGGAGGTGGTATGTCTCTGTGTTAACAGGATGTTGGAGGTGGAAGAAGATACAGGGAGAAACTATACTCATCATCTCTGCCTGTGTCCCAAATGGCTCACTATTCACTATCCACTGCTTTAGACCAGAGCACTATGGGGCCTAAGTAGTGTACTCTACATACTGCTTTAGACCAGAGCACTATGGGGCCTAATTAGTGTACTGTGTCCACTGCTTTAGACCAGAGCACTATGGGGCCTAAGTAGTGTACTATATATACTGCTTTAGACCAGAGCACTATGGGGCCTAAGTAGTGTACTGTATATACTGCTTTAGACCAGAGCCCTATGGGGCCTAAGTAGTGTACTGTATATACTGCTTTAGACCAGAGCACTATGGGGCCTAAGTAGTGTACTATATATACTGCTTTAGACCAGAGCACTATGGGGCCTAAGTAGTGTACTATATATACTGCTTTAGACCAGAGCACTATGGGGCCTACGTAGTGTACTGTATATACTGCTTTAGACCAGAGCACTATGGGGCCTAAGTAGTGTACTATATATACTGCTTTAGACCAGAGCACTATGGGGCCTAAGTAGTGTACTATATATACTGCTTTAGACCAGAGCCCTATGGGGCCTAAGTAGTGTACTGTGTCCACTGCTTTAGACCAGAGCACTATGGGGCCTAAGTAGTGTACTGTACACACTGCTTTAGACCAGAGCACTATGGGGCCTAAGTAGTGTACTGTGTCCACTGCTTTAGACCAGAGCCCTATGGGGCCTAAGTAGTGTACTGTATAGAGTCTATACTGTAGTCCACTGCTTTAGACCAGAGCACTATGGGGCCTAAGTAGTGTACTATATATACTGCTTTAGACCAGAGCACTATGGGGCCTAAGTAGTGTACTGTATATACTGCTTTAGACCAGAGCCCTGTGGGGACTCAGTAGTGTACTGTATATACTGCTTTAGACCAGAGCCCTGTGGGGACTCAGTAGTGTACTGTATAGAGTGTAAACTGTACAGGGTGCCATTTCAGAAACACTCTTTGTTGTCACTTAAACAGTTTGTCGCTTTCTCTTCATCCTACTGATTGATCTCTGAGTCTGGCCAATTGTTGTGTGTCTAGGAAGTAGCTCTCCAAACTGATTGATAGATTGAGGCATAGACTTGACAGAGAATCTGCTCCACCAAGAAACAACTAGCTGCTTCCCTGTCTGCTCCACCAAGAAACAACTAGCTGCTTCCCTGTCTGCTCCACCAACGACTAGCTGCTTCCCTGTCTGCTCCACCAAGAAACAACTAGCTGCTTCCCTGTCTGCTCCACCAACGACTAGCTGCTTCCCTGTCTGCTCCACCAAGAAACAACTAGCTGCTTCCCTGTCTGCTCCACCAACAACTAGCTGCTTCCCTGTCTGCTCCACCAAGAAACAACTAGCTGCTTCTCTGTCTGCTCCACCAAGAAACAACTAACTGCTTCCCTGTCTGCTCCACCAACAACTAGCTGCTTCCCTGTCTGCTCCACCAAGAAACAACTAGCTGCTTCCCTGTCTGCTCCACCAAGAAACAACTAGCTGCTTCCCTGTCTGCTCCACCAAGAAACAACTAGCTGCTTCCCTGTCTGCTCCACCAAGAAACAACTAGCTGCTTCCCTGTCTGCTCCACCAAGAAACAACTAGCTGCTTCCCTGTCTGCTCCACCAAGAAACAACTAGCTGCTTCCCTGTCTGCTCCACCAAGAAACAACTAGCTGCTTCCCTGTCTGCTCCACCAAGAAACAACTAGCTGCTTCCCTGTCTGCTCCACCAAGAAACAACTAGCTGCTTCCCTGTCTGCTCCACCAAGAAACAACTAGCTGCTTCCCTGTCTGCTCCACCAAGAAACAACTAGCTGCTTCCCTGTCTGCTCCACCAAGAAACAACTAGCTGCTTCCCTGTCTGCTCCACCAAGAAACAACTAGCTGCTTCTCTGTCTGCTCCACCAAGAAACAACTAGCTGCTTCCCTGTCTGCTCCACCAACAACTAGCTGCTTCTCTGTCTGCTCCACCAAGAAACAACTAGCTGCTTCCCTGTCTGCTCCACCAACAACTAGCTGCTTCCCTGAATGCTCCACCAACAACTAGCTGCTTCCCTGTCTGCTCCACCAAGCAACAACTAGCTGCTCCCTGTCTGCTCCACCAAGAAACAACTAGCTGCTTCCCTGTCTGCTCCACCAAGAAACAACTAGCTGCTTCCTTGTCTGCTCCACCATGAAACAACTAGCTGCTTCCCTGTCTGCTCCACCAAGAAACAACTAGCTGCTTCCCTGTCTGCATCACAAACAACTAGCTGCTTCCCTGAATGCTCCACCAAGAAACAACTAGCTGCTTCCCTGTCTGCTCCACCAACAACTAGCTGCTTCCCTGTCTGCATCACAAACAACTAGCTGCTTCCCTGTCTGCATCACAAACAACTAGCTGCTTCCCTGTCTGCTCCACCAACAACTAGCTGCTTCCCTGAATGCTCCACCAAGAAACAACTAGCTGCTTCCCTGTCTGCTCCACTAACAACTAGCTGCTTCCCTGTCTGCTCCACCAAGAAACAACTAGCTGCTTCCCTGTCTGCTCCACCAAGAAACAACTAGCTGCTTCCCTGTCTGCATCACAAACAACTAGCTGCTTCCCTGTCTGCTCCACCAAGCAACAACTGGCTGCTTCACTTCAGAGACAGATAAGACCTCTGCTATCCCTCTTTCTCTCTCTCTCTCTCGGTCTGTTTCTCTCTCTCTCTCTCCTTGAAACGTTTTCATCCTCTGCTAACCTTCCCATTCCCATGATGCCTCTCTTCCGTGCTGGGGCAGATGGGAGAGACATTGATGAGTCAGCGATGTTTTCAACCTAAAGCAGCAATATCAGACACATCTGGGCTCTGGTCCAGTAGTTATAACACTGACCTCTAATACCAGTTTACCTCATCTGGTCCAGTAGTCATAACACTGACCTCTAATACATGTTTACCTCATCTGGTCCAGTAGTCATAACACTGACCTCTAATACATGTTTACCTCATCTGGTCCAGTAGTCATAACATTGACCTCTAATACATGTTTACCTCATCTGGTCTCTGGTCCAGTAGTTATAACACTGACCTCTAATACATGTTGACCTCTAATACATGTTGACCTCATCTGGTCCAGTATTCTTAACACTGACCTCTAATACATGTTGACCTCATCTGGTCCAGTAGTCATAACACTGACCTCTAATACATGTTGGCCTCATCTGGTCCAGTAGTCATAACACTGACCTCTAATACATGTTGACCTCATCTGGTCCAGTAGTCATAACACTGACCTCTAATACATGTTTACCTCATCTGTTGTGGTGGAGTTTACAACCTTATCTGCTGTGGTGGAGTTTACCACTGTGTCTGCTGTGGTGGAGTTTACCACTGTATCTGCTGTGGTGGAGTTTACCACTGTGTCTGCTGTGGTGGAGTTTACCACTGTATCTGCTGTAGTGGAGTTTACCACTGTATCTGCTGTGGTGGAGATTACCACTGTATCTGCTACCACTGTTTACCACTGTATCTGCTGTGGTGGAGATTACCACTGTCTCTGCTGTGGTGGAGATTACCACTGTATCTGCTGTGGTGGAGTTTACCCCTGTATCTGCTACCACTGTTTACCACTGTCTCTGCTGTGGTGGAGATTACCACTGTATCTGCTGTGGTGGAGTTTACCACTGTATCTGCTACCACTGTTTACCACTGTCTCTGCTGTGGTGGAGTTTACCACTGTATCTGCTGTGGTGGAGTTTATTGCTGTATCTGCTGTGGTGGAGATTACCACTGTCTCTGCTGTGGTGGAGTTTACCACTGTATCTGCTGTGGTGGAGTTTACCCCTGTATCTGCTACCACTGTTTACCACTGTCTCTGTTGTGGTGGAGTTTATTGCTGTATCTGCTGTGGTGGAGTTTACCACTGTCTCTGCTGTGGTGGAGTTTACCACTGTATCTGCTGTGGTGGAGTTTACCACTGTCTCTGCTGTGGTGGAGTTTACCACTGTATCTGCTGTGGTGGAGTTTACCACTGTATCTGCTACCACTGTTTACCACTGTCTCTGTTGTGGTGGAGTTTATTGCTGTATCTGCTGTGGTGGAGTTTACCACTGTATCTGTTGTGGTGGAGTTTACCACTGTGTCTGTTGTGGTGGAGTTTATTGCTGTATCTGCTGTGGTGGAGTTTACCACTGTATCTGTTGTGGTGGAGTTTACCACTGTGTCTGTTGTGGTGGAGTTTATTGCTGTATCTGCTGTGGTGGAGTTTACCACTGTCTCTGCTGTGGTGGAGTTTACCACTGTATCTGCTGTGGTGGAGTTTACCACTGTATCTGCTGTGGTGGAGTTTACCACTGTATCTGCTACCACTGTTTACCACTGTCTCTGTTGTGGTGGAGTTTACCACTGTATCTCAGACTTGTTATGATTAATGTATGTCTTACCTTTCGCTGAATAACTCTCTGGTCCTCCGGGGAAACGGCTGAAGCAACGCTGCAAATAACAGCTCAAATGAATAAAATGCAAATGCTCAGGCTAGATCCCTCTCTCCATCTGTAGGGACCCCTTACGTGTACACACACACACACACACACACACACACACACGCACACACACACACACACACACACACACACACACACACACACACACACGCACTACACACACACGCACTACACACACACGCACTCCACACACACACACACGCACTCCACACACACACACACGCACTCCACACACACACACACGCACTCCACACACACACACACACGCACTCCACACACACACACACACGCACTCCACACACACACACACACGCACTCCACACACACACACACACGCACGCACACACACACACACACACACACACACACACACACACAGGCACGCACGCACGTACACGCACGTACACGCACGTACACGCACGCACACACACACACACACACACACACACACACACACACACACACACAGGCATAGGTACCCCCCTGTACATCTGACTAGGTATCCCCCTTTACATCTGACTAGGTATCCCCCTTTACATCTGACTAGGTATCCCCCTTTACATCTGACTAGGTATCCCCCTTTACATCTGACTAGGTATCCCCCCTTTACATCTGACTAGGTATCCCCCTTTACATCTGACTAGGTATCCCCCTTTACATCTGACTAGGTACCCCCCTTTACATCTGACTAGGTATCCCCCTTTTACATCTGACTAGGTACCCCCCTTTACATCTGACTAGGTATCCCCCTTTACATCTGACTAGGTACCCCCCTTTACATCTGACTAGGTATCCCCCTTTATATCTGACTAGGTATCCCCCTTTACATCTGACTAGGTATCCCCCTTTACATCTGACTAGGTATCCCCCTTTACATCTGACTAGGTATCCCCCTTTACATCTGACTAGGTATCCCCCCTTTACATCTGACTAGGTATCCCCCTTTACATCTGACTAGGTATCCCCCCTTTACATCTGACTAGGTACCCCCCTTTACATCTGACTAGGTATCCCCCTTTACATCTGACTAGGTACCCCCCTTTACATCTGACTAGGTACCCCTCTTTACATCTGACTAGGTATCCCCCTTTATATCTGACTAGGTATCCCCCTTTACATCTGACTAGGTATCCCCCTTTACATCTGACTAGGTATCCCCCTTTACAACTGACTAGGTATCCCCCTTTACATCTGACTAGGTATCTGACTAGGTATCCCCCTTTACTTCTGACTAGGTATCCCCCTTTACATCTGACTAGGTATCCCCCTTTACATCTGACTAGGTATCCCCCTTTACATCTGACTAGGTATCCCCCTTTACATCTGACTAGGTATCCCCCCTTTACATCTGACTAGGTATCCCCCTTTACATCTGACTAGGTATCCCCCCTTTACATCTGACTAGGTATCCCCCTTTACATCTGACTAGGTATCCCCCCTTTACATCTGACTAGGTACCACCCTTTACATCTGACTAGGTATCCCCCTTTACATCTGACTAGGTATCCCCCCTTTACATCTGACTAGGTACCACCCTTTACATCTGACTAGGTATCTGACTAGGTATCCCCCTTTACATCTGACTAGGTATCCCCCTTTACATCTGACTAGGTATCTGACTAGGTATCCCCCTTTACATCTGACTAGGTACCCCCCCCTTTACATCTGACTAGGTATCCCCCTTTACATCTGACTAGGTATCCCCCTTTACATCTGACTAGGTATCCCCCTTTACATCTGACTAGGTATCCCCCCTTTCTATTTCCCGTTCCATCTGTACATGTTAACATGTAGCTAGCTAAATGACGCTCCACGTAGAGAGGGGATGTTTTATTCAAACGCACAATGTTTTAACAATGCTTTAACATTTACAGCTCTGATATTAACATTTTAAATGATCCCCTCTTCCTTCCAAAGTCTCCATTATTCAACACAATCAGCCTTTCTAGAGGAGGAAAATTATGTTCTGTGAGTTTCTCTCTCCCTCTCTCCATCTCTCTCCCCCCCCTCTCTCTCTCTCTCTCTCTCTCTCTCTCTCTTTCTCTCTCTCTTTCTCTCTCTCTTTCTCTCTCTCTTTCTCTCTTTCTCCCTCTCTCTCTCTCTCTTTCTCTCTTTCTCTCTTTCTCTCTCTCTTTCTCTCTCTTTCTCTCTTTCTCTCTCTCTTTCTCTCTCTCTCTCTCTCTAACTTTCGCTCGCTTGCTCTCTCTCTCTCTCTCTCTCTCTCCTTCTCTTCCTCTCTCCCTCCCTCCCCTCTCTCTTCCTCCCTCCCGCTCTCACCCTCTCTCCCTCTCACCCTCCCGATCACTCTCTCTCTCTCTCTCTCTCTCTCTCTCTCTCTCCCTCTCACCCTCTCGCCCTCCCGATCACTCCCTCTCTCTCTCTACCCCTCTTCCCTTATTCTCTTCTAAGGGGAAACAGGGAGGGAGGAAAACAGAGGCCATTTATCAAGCAATAAATATTTCAGATGTAATTTTAATAAGTAATCCTACTCTACACAACAGATATGTTTGTTCTGCCCCTCTTCCTTCCTTGCTTCAGACGCTGCATAGGAAACGCTGTGTTTCTGTGCCATCAGTACCTCCTCAATATTAAAACGTTGACTCTCCCTCACAGATGGGGAACTGATTGCCTAACTAAACGTGTGTATCCTGTTGATTCTAAATTATTATTGCCATTATCATTATTAATGGATACGTTTGCAGTCAATTTACAAGCTGGTTGTCTCAGTGAGACGAGTCCCCCTGCCTCTACAACTCAGACTGGGCCGTGTCTTACCTGATTGTCTCAGTGAGACGAGGAGACGAGTCCCCCTGCCTCTACAACTCAGACTGGGCCTTGTCTTACCTGATTGTCTCAGTGAGACGAGGAGACGAGTCCCCCTGCCTCTCCAGCTCAGACTGGGCCTTGTCTTACCTGATTGTCTCAGTGAGACGAGTCCCCCTGCCTCTACAACTCAGACTGGGCCTTGTCTAACCTGATTGTCTCAGTGAGACGAGTCCCCCTGCCTCTACAACTCAGACTGGGCCGTGTCTTACCTGATTGTCTCAGTGAGACGAGTCCCCCTGCCTCTACAGCTCAGACTGGGCCGTGTCTTAGCTGATTGTCTCAGTGAGACGAGGAAACGAGTCCCCCTGCCTCTACAACTCAGACTGGGCCTTGTCTTACCTGGTTGTCTCAGTGAGACGAGTCCCCCTGCCTCTACAACTCAGACTGGGCCTTGTCTTACCTGGTTGTCTCAGTGAGACGAGTCCCCCTGCCTCTACAACTCAGACTGGGCCTTGTCTTACCTGGTTGTCTCAGTGAGACGAGTCCCCCTGCCTCTACAACTCAGACTGGGCCTTGTCTTACCTGATTGTCTCAGTGAGACGAGTCCCCCTGCCTCTACAGCTCAGACTGGGCCGTGTCTTACCTGATTGTCTCAGTGAGACGAGGAGACGAGTCCCCCTGCCTCTACAGCTCAGACTGGGCCTTGTCTTACCTGATTGTCTCAGTGAGACGAGGAGACGAGTCCCCCTGCCTCTACAGCTCAGACTGGGCTGTGTCTTACCTGATTGTCTCAGTGAGACGAGTCCCCCTGCCTCTACAACTCAGACTGGGCCGTGTCTTACCTGATTGTCTCAGTGAGACGAGTCCCCCTGCCTCTACAACTCAGACTGGGCCGTGTCTTAACTGATTGTCTCAGTGAGACGAGGAGACGAGTCCCCCTGCCTCTACAACTCAGACTGGGCCTTGTCTTACCTGATTGTCTCAGTGAGACGAGGAGACGAGTCCCCCTGCCTCTACAACTCAGACTGGGTCTTGTCTTACCTGATTGTCTCAGTGAGACGAGGAGACGAGTCCCCCTGCCTCTACAACTCAGACTGGGCCGTGTCTTAACTGATTGTCTCAGTGAGACGAGGAGACGACTCCCCCTGCCTCTCAACTCAGACTGGGCCTTGTCTTACCGGATTGTCTCAGTGAGACGAGTCCCCCTGCCTCTACAACTCAGACTGGGCCGTGTCTTAACTGATTGTCTCAGTGAGACGAGGAGACGAGTCCCCCTGCCTCTCAACTCAGACTGGGCCTTGTCTTACCGGATTGTCTCAGTGAGACGAGTCCCCCTGCCTCTACAACTCAGACTGGGCCGTGTCTTACCTGATTGTCTCAGTGAGACGAGGAGACGAGTCCCCCTGCCTCTACAACTCAGACTGGGCGTGTCTTACCTGATTGTCTCAGTGAGACGAGGAGACGAGTCCCCCTGCCTCTACAGCTCAGACTGGGCCTTGTCTTACCTGATTGTCTCAGTGAGACGAGGAGACGAGTCCCCCTGCCTCTACAACTCAGACTGGGCCGATCCTTACCTGATTGTCTCAGTGAGACGAGGAGACAAGGAGGAGACGAGTCCCCTTGCCTCTACAACTCAGACTGGGCCGATCCTTACCTGATTGTCTCAGTGAGACCACGAGACGAGTCCCCCTGCCTCTACAGCTCAGACTGGGCTGTGTCTTACCTGATTGTCTCAGTGAGACGAGTCCCCCTGCCTCTACAACTCAGACTGGGCCGTGTCTTAACTGATTGTCTCAGTGAGACGAGGAGACGAGTCCCCCTGCCTCTACAACTCAGACTGGGCCTTGTCTTACCTGATTGTCTCAGTGAGACGAGGAGACGAGTCCCCCTGCCTCTACAACTCAGACTGGGCCTTGTCTTACCTGATTGTCTCAGTGAGACGAGGAGACGAGTCCCCCTGCCTCTACAACTCAGACTGGGCCGTGTCTTAACTGATTGTCTCAGTGAGACGAGGAGACGACTCCCCCTGCCTCTCAACTCAGACTGGGCCTTGTCTTACCGGATTGTCTCAGTGAGACGAGTCCCCCTGCCTCTACAGCTCAGACTGGGCCGTCTCTTACCTGATTGTCTCAGTGAGACGAGGAGACGAGTCCCCCTGCCTCTACAACTCAGACTGGGCCTTGTCTTACCTGATTGTCTCAGTGAGACGAGGAGACGAGTCCCCCTGCCTCTACAGCTCAGACTGGGCTGTGTCTTACCTGATTGTCTCAGTGAGACGAGTCCCCCTGCCTCTACAACTCAGACTGGGCCGTGTCTTACCTGATTGTCTCAGTGAGACGAGTCCCCCTGCCTCTACAACTCAGACTGGGCCGTGTCTTAACTGATTGTCTCAGTGAGACGAGGAAACGAGTCCCCCTGCCTCTACAACTCAGACTGGGCCTTGTCTTACCTGATTGTCTCAGTGAGACGAGGAGACGAGTCCCCTTGCCTCTACAACTCAGACTGGGCCTT
Source organism: Oncorhynchus clarkii lewisi (assembly GCF_045791955.1). Taxonomy (NCBI): domain Eukaryota; kingdom Metazoa; phylum Chordata; class Actinopteri; order Salmoniformes; family Salmonidae; genus Oncorhynchus; species Oncorhynchus clarkii. The sequence continues at coordinate 441,693 of NC_092148.1, read as the reverse complement.
GTCTTACCTGATTGTCTCAGTGAGACGAGGAGACGAGTCCCCCTGCCTCTACAACTCAGACTGGGCCGTGTCTTAACTGATTGTCTCAGTGAGACGAGGAGACGACTCCCCCTGCCTCTCAACTCAGACTGGGCCTTGTCTTACCGGATTGTCTCAGTGAGACGAGTCCCCCTGCCTCTACAACTCAGACTGGGCCGTGTCTTAACTGATTGTCTCAGTGAGACGAGGAGACGACTCCCCCTGCCTCTCAACTCAGACTGGGCCTTGTCTTACCGGATTGTCTCAGTGAGACGAGGAGACGAGTCCCCCTGCCTCTACAACTCAGACTGGGCCTTGTCTTACCTGATTGTCTCAGTGAGACGAGGAGACGAGTCCCCCTGCCTCTACAACTCAGACTGGGCCTTGTCTTACCTGATTGTCTCAGTGAGACGAGGAGACGAGTCCCCCTGCCTCTACAACTCAGACTGGGCCTTGTCTTACCTGATTGTCTCAGTGAGACGAGGAGACGAGTCCCCCTGCCTCTACAACTCAGACTGGGCCGTGTCTTAACTGATTGTCTCAGTGAGACGAGGAGACGACTCCCCCTGCCTCTCAACTCAGACTGGGCCTTGTCTTACCGGATTGTCTCAGTGAGACGAGTCCCCCTGCCTCTACAGCTCAGACTGGGCCGTCTCTTACCTGATTGTCTCAGTGAGACGAGGAGACGAGTCCCCCTGCCTCTACAACTCAGACTGGGCCTTGTCTTACCTGATTGTCTCAGTGAGACGAGGAAACGAGTCCCCCTGCCTCTACAGCTCAGACTGGGCTGTGTCTTACCTGATTGTCTCAGTGAGACGAGTCCCCCTGCCTCTACAACTCAGACTGGGCCGTGTCTTACCTGATTGTCTCAGTGAGACGAGTCCCCCTGCCTCTACAACTCAGACTGGGCCGTGTCTTAACTGATTGTCTCAGTGAGACGAGGAGACGAGTCCCCCTGCCTCTACAACTCAGACTGGGCCTTGTCTTACCTGATTGTCTCAGTGAGACGAGGAGACGAGTCCCCTTGCCTCTACAACTCAGACTGGGCCTTGTCTTACCTGATTGTCTCAGTGAGACGAGGAGACGAGTCCCCCTGCCTCTACAACTCAGACTGGGCCGTGTCTTAACTGATTGTCTCAGTGAGACGAGGAGACGACTCCCCCTGCCTCTCAACTCAGACTGGGCCTTGTCTTACCGGATTGTCTCAGTGAGACGAGTCCCCCTGCCTCTACAACTCAGACTGGGCCGTGTCTTAACTGATTGTCTCAGTGAGACGAGGAGACGAGTCCCCCTGCCTCTCAACTCAGACTGGGCCTTGTCTTACCGGATTGTCTCAGTGAGACGAGTCCCCCTGCCTCTACAACTCAGACTGGGCCGTGTCTTACCTGATTGTCTCAGTGAGACGAGGAGACGAGTCCCCCTGCCTCTACAACTCAGACTGGGCGTGTCTTACCTGATTGTCTCAGTGAGACGAGGAGACGAGTCCCCCTGCCTCTACAGCTCAGACTGGGCCTTGTCTTACCTGATTGTCTCAGTGAGACGAGGAGACGAGTCCCCCTGCCTCTACAACTCAGACTGGGCCGATCCTTACCTGATTGTCTCAGTGAGACGAGGAGACAAGGAGGAGACGAGTCCCCTTGCCTCTACAACTCAGACTGGGCCGATCCTTACCTGATTGTCTCAGTGAGACGAGGAGACGAGTCCCCCTGCCTCTACAACTCAGACTGGGCCATGTCTTAACTGATTGTCTCAGTGAGACGAGGAGACGAGTCCCCCTGCCTCTCAACTCAGACTGGGCCTTGTCTTACCTGATTGTCTCAGTGAGACGAGTCCCCCTGCCTCTACAACTCAGACTGGGCCGTGTCTTAGCTGATTGTCTCAGTGAGACGAGGAGACGAGTCCCCCTGCCTCTACAACTCAGACTGGGCTGTGTCTTACCTGATTGTCTCAGTGAGACGAGGAGACGAGTCCCCCTGCCTCTACAACTCAGACTGGGCCGTGTCTTAACTGATTGTCTCAGTGAGACGAGGAGACGAGTCCCCCTGCCTCTACAACTCAGACTGGGCCGTGTCTTACCTGATTGTCTCAGTGAGACGAGGAGACAAGTCCCCCTGCCTCTACAGCTCAGACTGGGCCGTGTCTTACCTGATTGTCTCAGTGAGAGTTAGTGATGGCTGTTTAACAGTCTGATGGCCTTGAGATAGAAGCTGTTTTTCAGTCTCTCTGAGTTAGTGGTGGCTGTTCAGCAGTCTGATGGCCTTGAGATAGAAGCTGTTTTTCAGTCTCTCTGAGTTCGTGATGGCTGTTTAACAGTCTGATGGCCTTGAGATAGAAGCTGTTTTTCAGTCTCTCGGTCCCTGCTTTGATGCACCTGTACTGACCTCACCTTCTGGATGATAGCGGGGTGAACAGGCAGTGGCTCGGGTGGTTGTTGTCCTTGATGATCGTTTTGGCCTTCCTGTGACATTGGGTGCTGTAGGTGTCGTCCAATCAGATATCAGACCTATATGATGTAAATACCACAGCACCTCTGCTTCTCAGAGGCGGGACAACGGAGGAAGGCATGAGCAACACAGAGGAGGCTGAGTTCCTGACAAGACAATAAACCCTCTTGAATAGAATTGATGAGAGTCACTTAGGGGGCTCATCCCACCCATAGCCATTTCCCTGTCTGTCCCCTTCTCCCCCCTTCTCCCCTCTTCACCCCCTTCTACCCCCTTCTACCCCTTCTGCCTCCTTCTTCCCCCTTCTACCCCTTCTGCCCCCTTCTCCCTCTTCTGCCTCCTTCTGCCCCCTTCACCCCCTTCTGCCCCCTTCACCCCCTTCTGCCCCTTCTGCCCCCTTCTCCCTCTTCTGCCTCCTTCTGCCCCCTTCACCCCCTTCTGCCCCCTTCACCCCCTTCTTCCCCCTTCTTCCCCCTTCTACCCCTTCTGTCCCCTTCTGCCCCCTTCACCCCCTTCTACCCCTTCTGCCTCCTTCTCCCCCCTTCACCCCCTTCTGCCTCCTTCTGCCTCCTTCTCCCCCTTCTCCCCCTTCACCCCCTTCTGCCCCCTTCTCCCCCCTTCACCCCCCTTCACCCCCTTCACCCCCTTCTCCCCCTTCACCCCCTTCTCCCCCCTTCACCCCCCTTCACCCCCTTCTGCCTCCTTCTCCCCCCTTCTACCCCTTCTGCCTCCTTCTGCCTCCTTCACCCCCTTCTGCCCCCTTCTCCCCCCTTCACCCCCTTCACCCCCTTCTGCCTCCTTCTCCCCCTTCTGCCCCCTTCTCCCCCCTTCTGCCTCCTTCTCCCCCCTTCTGCCCCCTTCTCGTTCTCCTCTTTATCTGAGTAGTATCCATCTGAAGAACATGTAGGGACAGAGAGAGAGATACTGTACCTCTCCACAGTGCATACTGGAGCCCCTCTCAGAGACAGGCAGCGAGAGAGATACTGTACCTCTCCACAGTGCATACTGGAGCCCCTCTCAGAGACAGGCAGAGAGAGAGATACTGTACCTCTCCACAGTGCATACTGGAGCCCCTCTCAGAGACAGGCAGAGAGAGATACTGTACCTTACTGTACCTCTCCACAGTGCATACTGGAGCCCCTCTCAGACAGGCAGAGAGAGAGATACTGTACCTCCCCACAGTGCATACTGGAGCCCCTCTCAGAGACAGGCAGATAGAGATACTGGACCTCTCCACAGTGCATACTGGAGCCCCTCTCAGAGACAGGCAGAGAGAGATACTGTACCTCTCCACAGTGCATACTGGAGCCCCTCTCAGAGACAGGCAGAGAGAGAGATACTGTACCTTACTGTACCTCTCCACAGTGCATACTGGAGCCCCTCTCAGATACAGGCAGAGAGAGAGATACTGTACCTCTCCACAGTGCATACTGGAGCCCCTCTCAGAGACAGGCAGAGAGAGAGATACTGTACCTCTCCACAGTGCATACTGGAGACCCTCTCAGAGACAGGCAGAGAGAGAGATACTGTACCTCTCCACAGTGCATACTGGAGACCCTCTCAGAGACAGGCAGAGAGAGAGATACTGTACCTCTCCACAGTGCATACTGGAGACCATCTCAGAGACAGGCAGAGAGAGATACTGTACCTTACTGTACCTCTCCACAGTGCATACTGGAGCCCCTCTCAGAGACAGGGAGATAGAGATACTGTACCTCTCCACAGTGCATACTGGAGACCATCTCAGAGACAGGCAGAGAGAGAGATACTGTACCTCTCCACAGTGCATACTGGAGACCATCTCAGAGACAGGCAGAGAGAGATACTGTACCTTACTGTACCTCTCCACAGTGCATACTGGAGCCCCTCTCAGAGACAGGCAGATAGAGATACTGTACCTCTCCACAGCGCATACTGGAGCCCCTCTCAGAACCAGTGTGTGTCTCCCTCTCCTCTCCAACCAGTCAGCTCCAGAACAGAGCAGCTCGGGAGGAGGAGCAGGAACAGGCTGGCAGCCAAGAGGCTTGGCACAGCGCCTAATGATGCCTGGCATGCGTCTGCTCTCCACAACGCCGGGGTCACACCTGCCAACTCTTAGTAAGATGTAAATGTTTCTATTAACAGAGAGAGAGGGAATTCCTCTCCTCCCGTCCTGCGTGTTCTGTCTATATGTTCTGCTGTGATCAGAGGAGGGATCCTGGGCACTGCATTTAGATACAACCCTTGCAAGCCGTGTGTGTGGGCGTATGTGTGTGTGTGTGTATATGTGTGTGCGTGCGTGCGTGAGTGTGTGTGTGTATATGTGTGTGTGCCTGCCTGAGTTTGTGTGTGTGTGTTTTAGATGTTTGCGTGCCTGCGTGAGTGTGTATATGTGTGTGTGCCTGCCTGAGTTTGTGTGTGTGTGTTTTAGATGTTTGTGTGACTGCGAGAGTGTGTGTGTGTATATGTGTGTGTGCCTGCGTGAGTTTGTGTGTGTGTGTTTTAGATGTTTGTGTGCCTGCGTGAGTGTGTATGTTTAGCTGCCCTCTCCCACACCCTGCTTGCCGCTCTGAACTCTCCCTCTGGTCCTCTGGTCCTCTGGTCCTCTAATCCTCCGGTCCTCTGGTCCTCTGGCCCTCTGGTCCTCTGGTCCTCTGGTCCTCTAGTCCTCTGGTCCTCTGGTCCTCTAGTCCTCTGGTCCTCTAGTCCTCTAGTCCTCTGGTCCTCTAGTCCTCTGGTCCTCTAGTCCTCTGGTCCTCTGGTCCTCTGGTCCTCTAATCCTCTGGTCCTCTAGTCCTCTAGTCCTCTGGTCCTCTGGTCCTCTGGTCCTCTGGTCCTCTGGTCCTCTGGTCCTCTAGTCCTCTGGTCCTCTAATCCTCTGGTCCTCTAGTCCTCTAATCCTCTGGTCCTCTGGTCCTCTAATACTCTGGTCCTCTGGTCCTCTGGTCCTCTAGTCCTCTGGTCTTCTAGTCCTCTGGTCCTCTGGTCCTCTGGTCCTCTGGTCCTCTAGTCCTCTGGTCCTCTGGTCCTCTGGTCCTCTAATCCTCTTGTCCTCTGGTCCTCTGGTCCTCTAGTCCTCTGGTCCTCTGGTCCTCTAATCCTCTTGTCCTCTGGTCCTCTAATCCTCTGGTCCTCTAATCCTCTGGTCCTCTAGTCCTCTTGTCCTCTGGTCCTCTAATCCTCTGGTCCTCTAATCCTCTGGTCCTCTAGTCCTCTTGTCCTCTGGTCCTCTTGTCCTCTGGTCCTCTAATCCTCTGGTCCTCTAATCCTCTGGTCCTCTAGTCCTCTTGTCCAGCCTGTTTAACATCCTGGTAATGGATGGATGGGAAATGCATGTTATTTTCATTATAAACAAACATCCCCTGGTTCCAGAGTGATGTATTTGTTTAATTTAGTTTCAGGAGTTAAATCGCCCCCAGTGATATTCCTTAGTCATCTCATTCCTCCCTGGCTACCTGCATAAATCTCTCCTTACAGTAACATGGCTCCTATTCCACCTCTGTTCTGTCTCTAACTGGGGTTCATGTTCTATTCCAGCTATGTTCTGTCTCTAACTGGGGTTAATGTTCTATTCCAGCTCTGTTCTGTCTCTAACTGGGGTTCATGTTCTATTCCAGCTATGTTCTGTCTCTAACTGGGGTTCATGTTCTATTCCAGCTATGTTCTGTCTCTAACTGGGGTTAATGTTCTATTCCAGCTCTGTTCTGTCTCTAACTGGGGTTCATGTTCTATTCCAGCTCTGTTCTGTCTCTAACTGGGGTTCATGTTCTATTCCAGCTCTGTTCTGTATGTCTAACTGGGGTTCATGTTCTATTCCAGCTCTGTTCTGTCTCTAACTGGGGTTCATGTTCTATTCCAGCTCTGTTCTGTCTCTAACTGGGATTTATGTTCTATTCCAGCTCTGTTGTGTCTCTAACTGGGGTTCATGGCTCCTATTCCAGCTCTGTTCTGTCTCTAACTGAGATGTTTGTTCTATTCCAGCTCTGTTCTGTCTCTAACTGGGATTCATGTTCTATTCCAGCTCTGTTCTGTCTCTAACTGAGATGTTTGTTCTATTCCAGCTCTGTTCTGTCTCTAACTGGGGTTCATGTTCTATTCCAGCTCTGTTCTGTCTCTAACTGGGGTTCATGTTCTATTCCAGCTCTGTTCTGTCTCTAACTGGGGTTAATGTTCTATTCCAGCTCTGTTCTGTCTCTAACTGGGGTTCATGTTCTATTCCAGCTCTGTTCTGTATGTCTAACTGGGGTTCATGTTCTATTCCACTGCTGGGTGTTCATGGAGGGCTGCTATGTGTTTATGGAGGGCTGCTGGATGTTCATGGAGGGCTGCTGGGTGTTTATGGAGGGCTGCTAGGTGTTCATGGAGGGCTGCTGGGTGTTTATGGAGGGCTGCTGGGTGTTTATGGAGGGCTGCTAGGTGTTTATGGAGGGCTGCTGGATGTTCATGGAGGGCTGCTAGGTGTTTATGGAGGGCTGCTAGGTGTTTATGGAAGGCTGCTGGATGTTTATGGAGGGCTGCTGTTTGTTTATGGAGGGCTGCTGGATGTTTATGGAGGGCTGCTGGATGTTTATGGAGGGCTGCTAGGTGTTTATGGAGGGCTGCTGGATGTTTATGGAGGGCTGCTGGGTGTTTATGAAGGGCTGCTGGGTGTTTATGAAGGGCTGCTGGATGTTTATGGAGGGCTGCTGGATGTTTATGGAGGGCTGCTAAGTGTTTATGGAGGGCTGCTGGGTGTTTATGGAGGGCTTGGAGGGCTGCTGGGTGTTTATGTAGGGCTGGGAGGGTTGCTGGGTGTTTATGGAGGGCTGCTGGGTGTTTATGAAGGGCTGCTAGGTGTTTATGGAGGGCTGGGTGTTTATGGAGGGCTGCTGGGTGTTTATGGAGGGCTGCTGTGTGTTTATGGATGGCTGCTGGGTGTTTATGGAGGGCTGCTGGGTGTTTATGGAGGGCTGCTAGGTGTTTATGAAGGGCTGCTAGGTGTTTATGGAGGGCTGCTGGGTGTTTATGGAGGGCTGCTGGGTGTTTATGGAGGGCTGCTGGGTGTTTATGGAGGGATGCTGGGTGTTTATGGAGGGCTGCTGGGTGTTTATGGAGGGCTTCTGGGTGTTTATGAAGGGCTGCTGGGTGTTTATGGAGGGCTGCTGGGTGTTTATGGAGGGCTGCTGGGTGTTTATGAAGGGCTGCTGGGTGTTTATGGAGGGCTGCTGGGATTTTATGGAGGGCTGCTAGGTGTTTATGGAGGGCTGCTGGGTGTTTATGAAGGGCTGCTGGGTGTTTATGGAGGGCTGCTGGGTTTTTATGGAGGGCTGCTAGGTGTTTATTGAGGGCTGCTGGGTGTTTATGGAGGGCTGCTGGGTGTTTATGGAGGGCTGCTAGGTGTTTATGGAGGGCTGCTGGGTGTTTATGGAGGGCTGCTAGGTGTTTATGGAGGGCTGCTGGGTGTTTATGTAGGGCTGGGAGGGCTGCTTGGTGTTTATGGAGGGCTGCTGGGTGTTTATGGAGGGCTGCTGGGTGTTTATGGAGGGCTGCTGGGTTTTTATGGAGGGCTGCTAGGTGTTTATGGAGGGCTGCTGGGTGTTTATGAAGGGCTGCTGGGTGTTTATGGAGGGCTGCTGGGTATTTATGGAGGGCTGCTAGGTGTTTATTGAGGGCTGCTGGGTGTTTATGGAGGGCTGCTGGGTGTTTATGGAGGGCTGCTGGGTGTTTATGGAGGGCTGCTGGGTGTTTATGGAGGGCTGCTAGGTGTTTATGGAGGGCTGCTGGGTGTTTATGTAGGGCTGGGAGGGCTGCTGGGTGTTTATGGAGGGCTGCTGGGTGTTTATGGAGAGCTGCTGGGTGTTTAGGGAGGGCTGCTGGGTGTTTATGAAGAGCTGCTGGGTGTTTATGGAGGAATGCTGGGTGTTTATGGAGGGCTGCTGGGTGTTTATGGAGGGCTGCTGGGTGTTTATGGAGGGCTTCTGGGTGTTTATGAAGGGCTGCTGGGTGTTTATGGAGGGCTGCTGGGTGTTTATGGAGGGCTGCTGGGTGTTTATGAAGGGCTGCTGGGTGTTTATGGAGGGCTGCTGGGTTTTTATGGAGGGCTGCTAGGTGTTTATGGAGGGCTGCTGGGTGTTTATGAAGGGCTGCTGGGTGTTTATGGAGGGCTGCTGGGTTTTTATGGAGGGCTGCTAGGTGTTTATTGAGGGCTGCTGGGTGTTTATGGAGGGCTGCTGGGTGTTTATGGAGGGCTGCTAGGTGTTTATGGAGGGCTGCTGGGTGTTTATGGAGGGCTGCTAGGTGTTTATGGAGGGCTGCTGGGTGTTTATGTAGGGTTGGGAGGGCTGCTAGGTGTTTATGGAGGGCCGCTGGGTGTTTATGAAGGGCTGCTAGGTGTTTATGGAGGGCCGCTGGGTGTTTATGGACGGCTGCTGGGTGTTTATGGAGGGCTGCTGGGTGTTTATGGAGGGCTGCTGGGTGTTTATGGAGGGCTGCTGGGTGTTTATGAAGGGCTGCTGGGTGTTTATGGAGGAATGCTGGGTGTTTATGGAGGGCTGCTGGGTGTTTATGGAGGGCTGCTGGGTGTTTATGGAGGGCTGCTGGGTGTTTATGAAGGACTGCTGGGTGTTTATGAAGGGCTGCTGGGTGTTTATGGAGGGCTGCTGGGTGTTTATGAAAGGCTGCTAGGTGTTTATGGAGGGCCGCTGGGTGTTTATGGAGGGCTGCTGGGTGTTTATGGAGGGATGCTGGGTGTTTATGGAGGGATGCTGGGTGTTTATGGAGGGCTGCTGGGTGTTTATGAAGGGCTGCTGGGTGTTTATGGAGGGCTGCTGGGTGTTTATGGAGGGCTGCTGGGTGTTTATGCAGGGCTGCTGGGTGTTTATGGAGGAATGCTGGGTGTTTATGGAGGGCTGCTGGGTGTTTATGGAGGGCTGCTGGGTTTTTATGGAGGGCTGCTAGGTGTTTATTGAGGGCTGCTGGGTGTTTATGGAGGGCTGCTGGGTGTTTATGGAGGGCTGCTAGGTGTTTATGGAGGGCTGCTGGGTGTTTATGGAGGGCTGCTAGGTGTTTATGGAGGGCTGCTGGGTGTTTATGTAGGGTTGGGAGGGCTGCTGGGTGTTTATGGACGGCTGCTGGGTGTTTATGGAGGGCTGCTGGGTGTTTATGGAGGGCTGCTGGGTGTTTATGGAGGGCTGCTGGGTGTTTATGAAGGGCTGCTGGGTGTTTATGGAGGGCTGCTGGATGTTCATGGAGGGCTGCTAGGTGTTTATGGAGGGCTGCTAGGTGTTTATGGAGGGATGCTGGGTGTTTATGAAGGACTGCTGGGTGTTTATGAAGGGCTGCTGGGTGTTTATGGAGGGCTGCTGGGTGTTTATGAAAGGCTGCTAGGTGTTTATGGAGGGCCGCTGGGTGTTTATGGAGGGCTGCTGGGTGTTTATGGAGGGATGCTGGGTGTTTATGGAGGGATGCTGGGTGTTTATGGAGGGCTGCTGGGTGTTTATGAAGGGCTGCTGGTTGTTTATGGAGGAATGCTAGGTGTTTATGGAGGGCTGCTGGGTGTTTATGGAGGGCTGCTGGGTGTTTATGGAGGGCTGCTGGGTGTTTATGGAGGGCTGCTGGGTGTTTATGAAGGACTGCTGGGTGTTTATGAAGGGCTGCTGGGTGTTTATGGAGGGCTGCTGGGTGTTTATGAAAGGCTGCTAGGTGTTTATGGAGGGCCGCTGGGTGTTTATGGAGGGCTGCTGGGTGTTTATGGAGGGCTGCTGGGTGTTTATGGAGGGCCGCTGGGTGTTTATGGAGGGCTGCTGGGTGTTTATGAAAGGCTGCTAGGTGTTTATGGAGGGCCGCTGGGTATTTATGGAGGGCTGCTGGGTGTTTATGGAGGGCTGCTGGGTGTTTATGGAGGGCTGCTGGGTGTTTATGAAGGGCTGCTGGGTGTTTATGGAGGGCTGCTGGGTTTTTATGGAGGGCTTCTGGGTGTTTATGGAGGGCTGCTGGGTGTTTATGAAGGACTGCTGGGTGTTTATGGAGGGCTGCTGGGTTTTTATGGAGGGCTGCTAGGTGTTTATTGAGGGCTGCTAGGTGTTTATGGAGGGCTGCTGGGTGTTTATGGAGGGCTGCTAGGTGTTTATGGAGGGCTGCTAGGTGTTTATGGAGGGCTGCTGGATGTTTATGGAGGGCTGCTGGGTGTTTATTAAGGGCTGCTAGGTGTTTATGAAGGGCTGCTAGGTGTTTATGGAGGGCTGCTGGGTGTTTATGGAGGGCTGCTGGGTGTTTATGGAGGGATGCTGGATGTTTATGGAGGGCTGCTGGGTGTTTATGAAGGGCTGCTGGGTGTTTATGGAGGGCTGCTAGGTGTTTATGGAGGGCTGCTGGGTGTTTATGAAGGGCTGCTGGGTGTTCATGGAGGGCTGCTGGGTGTTTATGGAGGGCTGCTAGGTGTTTATGGAGGGCTGCTAGGTGTTTATGGAGGGCTGCTGGATGTTTATGGAGGGCTGCTGGGTGTTTATGGAGGGCTGCTGGGTGTTTATGGAGGGCTGCTGGGTGTTTATGTAGGGCTGGGAGGGCTGCTGGGTGTTTATGGAGGGCTGCTGGGTGTTTATGAAGGGCTGCTAGGTGTTTATGGAGGGCTGCTGGGTGTTTATGAAGGGCTGCTAGGTGTTTATGAAGGGCTGCTGGGTGTTTATGGAGGGCTGCTGGGTGTTCATGGAGGGCTGCTGGATGTTTATGGAGGGCTGCTAGGTTTTTGTGGAGGGCTGGGAGGGCTGCTAGGTGTTTATGGAGGGATGCTGGGTGTTTATTGAGGGCTGCTAGGTGTTTATGAAGGGCTGCTGGCTGTTTATGGAGGGCTGCTGGGTGTTTATGAAGGGCTGCTGGGTGTTTATGAAGGGCTGCTGGGTGTTTATGGAGGGCTGCTGGGTTTTTATGGAGGGCTGCTGGGTGTTTATGTAGGGCTGATTGGTGTTTCTGGAGGGCTGCTAGGTGTTTATGGAGGGCTGCTAGGTGTTTATGGAGGGATGCTGGGTGTTTATGGAGGGCTGCTGGGTGTTTATGGAGGGCTGCTAGGTGTTTATGGAGGGCTGCTAGGTGTTTATGAAGGGCTGCTGGGTGTTTATGAAGGGCTACTGGGTGTTTATGGAGGGCTGCTGGGTGGTTATGGAGGGCTGGGAGGGCTGCTAGGTGTTTGTGGAGGGCTGCTAGGTGTTTATGAAGGGCTGCTGAGTGTTTATGAAGGGCTGCTGGGTGTTTATGAAGGGCTGCTGGGTGTTTATGAAGGGCTGCTGGGTGTTTATGGAGGGCTGCTAGGTGTTTATAAAGGGCTGCTGGGTGTTTATGAAGGGCTGCTGGGTGTTTATCACCATAGACCACCATCTCAGCCCATTCCATCTATCACCACAGACCACCCTCTCAGCCCATCCCATCTATCACCATAGACCACTCTCTCAGCCCATCCCATCTATCACCATAGACCACCCTCTCAGCCCATCCCATCTATCACCATTGACCATCCTCTCAGCCCATCCCACCTATCACCATAGTCCACCTTCTCAGCCCATCCCACCTATCACCACAGACCACCCTCTCAGCCCATCCCATCTATCACCATAGACCACTCTCTCAGCCCATCCCATCTATCACCATAGACCACCCTCTCAGCCCATCCCATCTATCACCATTGACCATCCTCTCAGCCCATCCCACCTATCACCATAGACCACCCTCTCAGCCCATCCCATCTATCACCATAGACCACCCTCTCAGCCCATCCCATCTATCACCATAGACCACCCTCTCAGCCCATCCCACCTATCACCATAGACCACCCTCTCAGCCCATCCCATCTATCACCATAGACCACCCTCTCAGCCCATCCCACCTATCACCATAGACCACCCTCGCAGCCCATCCCTTCTATCACCATAGACCACCCTCTCAGCCCATCCCATCTATCACCATAGACCACCCTCTCAGCCCATCCCATCTATCACCATAGACCGCCCTCTCAGCCCATCCCATCTATCACCATAGACCACCCTCTCAGCCCATCCCACCTATCACCATAGACCACCCTCTCAGCCCATCCCATCTATCACCACAGACCACCCTCTCAGCCCATCCCACCTATACCATAGACCACCCTCTCTGCCCATCCCACCTATCACCATAGACCACCCTCTCAGCCCATCCCACCTATACCATAGACCACCCTCTCTGCCCATCCCACCTATACCATAGACCACCCTCTCAGCCCATCACTGCTATTTGAAAGGTCCATTTTCAGTGCATGTTTTTCACCGTTCCTGAACCTAGGACCAGACACCAGCTACATCGGGTCAATACCATAATAAATCATCTATGGGTTCTGTCTCTTCACAACAACATCTACAGATCTGAGATTGTTTAGTTCCCCGTATATACAGCATTCTGTTGGTGGCAACAATCTCATACTTTAAATAGAAAAACTCTAAGTGTTGAATCAAGTGTAGTTGTTGGTACCAGGTCATGAACCATGTGGAATCAGTACATCACAGAGACCACCCTCTCAGCCCATCCCATTGGTACCAGGTCATGAACCATGTGGAATCAGTACATCACAGAGACCACCCTCTCAGCCCATCCCATTGGTACCAGGTCATGAACCATGTGGAATCAGTACATCACAGAGACCACCCTCTCAGCCCATCCCATTGGTACCAGGTCATGAACCATGTGGAATCAGTACATCACAGAGACCACCCTCTCAGCCCATCCCATTGGTACCAGGTCATGAACCATGTGGAATCAGTACATCACAGAGACCACCCTCTCAGCCCATCCCATTGGTACCAGGTCATGAACCATGTGGAATCAGTACATCACAGAGACCACCCTCTCAGCCCATCCCATTGGTACCAGGTCATGAACCATGTGGAATCAGTACATCACAGAGACCACCCTCTCAGCCCATCCCATTGGTACCAGGTCATGAACCATGTGGAATCAGTACATCACAGAGACCACCCTCTCAGCCCATCCCATTGGTACCAGGTCATGAACCATGTGGAATCAGTACATCACAGAGACCATCCTCTCAGCCCATCCCATTGGTACCAGGTCATGAACCATGTGGAATCAGTACATCACAGAGACCACCCTCTCAGCCCATCCCATTGGTACCAGGTCATGAACCATGTGGAATCAGTACATCACAGAGACCACCCTCTCAGCCCATCCCATTGGTACCAGGTCATGAACCATGTGGAATCAGTACATCACAGAGACCACCCTCTCAGCCCATCCCATTGGTACCAGGTCATGAACCATGTGGAATCAGTACATCACAGAGACCACCCTCTCAGCCCATCCCATTGGTACCAGGTCATGAACCATGTGGAATCAGTACATCACAGAGACCATCCTCTCAGCCCATCCCATTGGTACCAGGTCATGAACCATGTGGAATCAGTACATCACAGAGACCACCCTCTCAGCCCATCCCATTGGTACCAGGTCATGAACCATGTGGAATCAGTACATCACAGAGACCACCCTCTCAGCCCATCCCATTGGTACCAGGTCATGAACCATGTGGAATCAGTACATCACAGAGACCACCCTCTCAGCCCATCCCATTGGTACCAGGTCATGAACCATGTGGAATCAGTACATCACAGAGACCATCCTCTCAGCCCATCCCATTGGTACCAGGTCATGAACCATGTGGAATCAGTACATCACAGAGACCACCCTCTCAGCCCATCCCATTGGTACCAGGTCATGAACCATGTGGAATCAG
>NC_092148.1:412500-422500 GCF_045791955.1 Oncorhynchus clarkii lewisi | reverse complement strand
CTCTCTTCTCCTGTCTTCTCCTATCTTCACCTCTCTTCTCCTGTCTTCTCCTCTCTTCTCCTGTCTTCACCTCTCTTCTCCTGTCATCTCCTCTCTTCTCTTCTCTTCTCAGTCCCTTGAAAGGAGCATCAGGGAGAGGAGGAGAGGACGATCAGAGTGTGTGATTTGTGACTCAGTTGTTTCCTCATTGTTCAATCAGCCAGTTCCCCTCCGTGTCAACACACATCTCTGCCTGACAGTCTCTACTGCCTGCACTCCTCTCCCCCGACGGTCTCTACAGATCATCTCCAGTCACATCTAATCTCCTCTCAACCCAGAACCTCACAACATCAATCATAAAGTTGTGTATGTGTATGTGTATGTGTATGTGTATGTGTATGTGTATGTGTATGTGTGTGTGTATGTGTATGTGTATGTGTATGTGTATGTGTATGTGTATGTGTATGTGTATGTGTGTGTGTGTGTGTGTGTGTGTGTGTGTGTGTGTGTGTGTGTGTGTGTGTGTGTGTATGCTTGCGTGCGTGTGTGAGCTGGTAAGTGGAAGAATACAATTAATTCCTTAGGCCTCTCCAGAGAGAAGTAAGCTCTGTTATTCTTCACCAACAAAATTTCACTGAGACCTCATGCTCTTCCTGTCTATGCCAGGATTACAGCATATCTTCATCATCCTCTTCTTCCTTCCTTCCCCTGTCTCTCCCAGGAATACAGTACCTCCTCCTCCTCCTCCTGTCTCTCCCAGGAATACAGTACCTCCTCCTCCTGTCTCTCCCAGGAATACAGTACCTCCTCCTCCCTCCTCCTGTCTCTCCCAGGAATACAGTACCTCCTCCTCCTCCTCCTGTCTCTCCCAGGAATACAGTACCTCCTCCTCCTCCTCCTGTCTCTCCCAGGAATACAGTACCTCCTCCTCCCTCCTCCTGTCTCTCCCAGGAATACAGCACCTCCTGCTCCTACTGTCTCTCCCAGGAATACAGTACCTCCTCCTCCTCCTCCTGTCTCTCCCAGGAATACAGCATATTTTCATCCTCCTCTTCTTCCTCCTTTCTTCTTCACATCTCATACTCACTACAGAGACTGGACAAGACATCCTGTCAATCTCAGCACCGCCTGAAGCTCCTTAGAATTCAGTGTGAGAGTATGTGTTTTTTTAAACAACAATTATACACTTTCAATTATATTTACACATACGTGGGTGTATTTACACATATACGTGGGTGTATTTACACATATACCTGGGTGTATTTACACATATACGTGGGTGTATTTACACATATACGTGGGCGTATTTACACATATACGTGGGTGTATTTACACATATACGTGGGCGTATTTACACATATACGTGGGCGTATTTACACATACGTGGGTGTATTTACACATATACCTGGGTGTATTTACACATATACGTGGGTGTATTTACACATATACGTGGGCGTATTTACACATATACGTGGGTGTATTTACACATATACGTGGGTGTATTTACACATATATGTGGGTGTATTTACACATATACGTGGGTGTTTTTCCACATATACGTGGGTGTATTTACACATATACGTGGGTGTATTTACACATATACGTGGGTGTATTTACACATATACGTGGGCGTATTTACACATATACGTGGGCGTATTTACACATATACGTGGGCGTATTTACACATATACGTGGGCGTATTTACACATATACGTGGGCGTATTTACACATATACGTGGAAGTATTTACACATATACGTGGGTGTAATTACACATATACGTGGGTGTATTTACACATATACGTGGGTGTATTTACACATATACCTGGGTGTATTTACACATATACCTGGGTGTATTTACACATATACTTGGGTGTAATTACACATATACGTGGGTGTATTTACACATATACGTGGGTGTATTTACACATATACCTGGGTGTATTTACACATATACGTGGGTGTATTTACACATATACGTGGGTGTATTTACACATATACGTGGGTGTATTTACACATATACCTGGGTGTATTTACACATATACTTGGGTGTAATTACACATATATGTGGGTGTATTTACACATATACGTGGGTGTATTTACACATATACGTGGGTGTATTTACACATATACGTGGGTGTATTTACACATATACCTGGGTGTAATTACACATATACCTGGGTGTAATTACACATATACCTGGGTGTATTTACACATATACGTGGGTGTATTTACACATATACCTGGGTGTATTTACACATATACGTGGGTGTATTTACACATATACCTGGGTGTAATTACACATATACGTGGGTGTAATTACACATATACGTGGGTGTATTTACACATATACGTGGGTGTATTTACACATATACCTGGGTGTATTTACACATATACGTGGGTGTATTTACACATACGTGGGTGTATTACCTCCAATGACCTCATCAGACTAGGGGAGGTGTGTTCAGTACTCTCTATATTACCTCATCAGACTAGGGGAGGTGTGTTCAGTACTCTCTATATTACCTCATCAGACTAGGGGAGGTGTGTTCAGTACTCTCTATATTACCTCATCAGACTAGGGGAGGTGTGTTCAGTACTCTCTATATAACCTCATCAGACTAGGGGAGGTGTGTTCAGTACTCTCTATATTACCTCATCAGACTATGGGAGGTGTGTTCAGTACTCTCTATATGACCTCATCAGACTAGGGGAGGTGTGTTCAGTACTCTCTATATTACCTCATCAGACTAGGGGAGGTGTGTTCAGTACTCTCTATATTACCTCATCAGACTATGGGAGGTGTGTTCAGTACTCTCTATATGACCTCATCAGACTAGGGGAGGTGTGTTCAGTACTCTCTATATTACCTCATCAGACTAGGGGAGGTGTATTCAGTACTCTCTATATTACCTCATCAGATTATGGGAGGTGTGTTCAGTACTCTCTATATTACCTCATCAGACTATGGGAGGTGTGTTCAGTACTCTCTATATTACCTCATCAGACTAGGGGAGGTGTGTTCAGTACTCTCTATATAACCTCATCAGACTAGGGGAGGTGTGTTCAGTACTCTCTATATTACCTCCTCAGACTAGGGGAGGTGTGTTCAGTACTCTCTATACTACCTCAAATCAAATCAAATCAAATCAAATGTATTTATATAGCCCTTCGTACATCAGCTGATATCTCAAAGTGCTGTACAGAAACCCAGCCTAAAACCCCAAACAGCAAGAAATGCAGGTGTAGAAGCACGGTGGCTAGGAAAAACTCCCTAGAAAGGCCAAAACCTAGGAAGAAACCTAGAGAGGAACCAGGCTATGTGGGGTGGCCAGTCCTCTTCTGGCTGTGCCGGGTGGAGATTATAACAGAACATGGTCAAGATGTTCAAATGTTCATAAATGACCAGCATGGTCGAATAATAATAAGGCAGAACAGTTGAAACTGGAGCAGCAGCACAGTCAGGTGGACTGGGGACAGCAAGGAGTCATCATGTCAGGTATTCCTGGGGCATGGTCCTAGGGCTCAGGTCCTCCGAGAGAGAGAAAGAAAGAGAGAATTAGAGAGAGCATATGTGGGATGGCCAGTCCTCTTCTGGCTGTGCCGGGTGGAGATTATAACAGAACATGGCCAAGATGTTCAAATGTTCATAAATGACCAGCATGGTCGAATAATAATAAGGCAGAACAGTTGAAAGAAACTGGAGCAGCAGCACAGCCAGGTGGACTGGTGACAGCAAGGAGTCATCATGTCAGGTAGTCCTGGGGCATGGTCCTAGGGCTCAGGTCCTCCGAGAGAGAGAAAGAGAGAATTAGAGAACGCACACTTAGATTCACACAGGACACCGAATAGGACAGGAGAAGTACTCCAGATATAACAAACTGACCCTAGCCCCCCGACACATAAACTACTGCAGCATAAATACTGGAGGCTGAGACAGGAGGGGTCAGGAGACACTGTGGCCCCATCCAAGGACACCCCCGGACAGGGCCAAACAGGAAGGATATAACCCCACCCACTTTGCCAAAGCACAGCCCCCACACCACTAGAGGGATATCTTCAACCACCAACTTACCATCCTGAGACAAGGCTGAGTATAGCCCACAAAGACCTCCGCCACGGCACAACCCAAGGGGGGTTACCTCATCAGACTAGGGGAGGTGTGTTCAGTACTCTCTATATAACCTCATCAGACTAGGGGAGGTGTGTTCAGTACTCTCTATATTACCTCATCAGACTATGGGAGGTGTGTTCAGTACTCTCTATATTACCTCATCAGACTAGGGGAGGTGTGTTCAGTACTCTCTATATTACCTCATCAGAATAGGGGAGGTGTGTTCAGTACTCTCTATATTACCTCATCAGACTGTGGGAGGTGTGCTCGTTGTGGTACAGTTCTATGTGTAATTCTAGAGCGATTCACAGAGAGTGAACTTGGCAGTGTGTGTAATCTCATTTAAATACAGTCACAACATTAAGCCATGTAATTTAGCTGCTCCTTCAGCCCAGTCAAGACAGTATGCCACATATTTCAGTTAAAACACAACAGACTGTTTTTCAGATCTGTTGGGGAATTCATGGTCAGGGCGTCAAAATGGAGGAACATCAATATGAAGGAACATCAATATGGAGGAACATCAATACATGGAGGAACATCAATATGGAGGAACATCAATATGGAGGAACATCAACATGGAGGAACATCAATATGAACATCAACATGGAGGAACATCAATATGGAGGAACATCAATATGGAGGAACATCAACATGGAGGAACATCAATATGGAGGAACATCAATATGAACATCAATATGGAGGAATATCGATATGAACATCAACATGGAGGAACATCAATATGGAGGAACATCAATATGGAGGACCATCAATATGAACATCAATATGGAGGAACATCAATATGGAGGAACATCAATATGGAGGAACATCAATATGGAGGAACATCAATATGGAGGAACATCAATATGGAGGAACATCAATATGAACATCAATATGGAGGAACATCAATATGGAGGAACATCAATATGAACATCAACATGGAGGAACATTAATATGGAGGAACATCAATATGGAGGAGCATCAATATGAACATCAATATGGAGGAACATCAATATGAACATCAATATGAACATCAACATGGAGGAACATCAATATGGAGGAACATCAATATGGAGGAACATCAATATGAACATCAACATGGAGGAACATCAATATGGAGGAACATCAATATGGAGGAACAACAATATGGAGGAACATCAATATGAACATCAATATGGAGGAACATCAATATGAACATCAATATGTAGGAACATCAATATGGAGGAACATCAATATGGAGGAACATCAATATGAACATCAATATGGAGGAACATCAACATGGAGGAACATCAATATGAACATCAATATGGAGGAACATCAATATGGAGGAACATCAATATGGAGGAACAACAATATGGAGGAACATCAATATGAACATCAATATGGAGGAACATCAATATGGAGGAACATCAATATGGAGAAACATCAATATGGAGGAACATCAATATGAACATCAATATGAACATCAATATGGAGGAACTCTCTATACTACCTCATCAGACTGTGGGAGGTGTTACCCCCCCCCCCCCCCCCCCCCCAGTATAAAAGAACCTTAGAGTTAGTTGGACTGGTTTATAATCATGGTAATCAGTGAATCATACTGCTTATGAGATATGCGCTAACATCCTTTTCACCTATTCTGAATGTACAGTTTAGGAAGCAGACATGGGTCAGAGGTAGAAAGAGTTAGGGTCTGAGTCAGAGGTAGAGTTGGGGTCTGAGTCAGAGGTAGAGTTGGGGTCTGAGTCAGAGGTAGAGTTGGGGTCTGAGTCAGAGGTAGAGTTGGGGTCTGAGTCAGAGGTAGAGTTGGGGTCTGAGTCAGAGGTAGAGTTGGGGTCTGAGTCAGAGGTAGAGTTGGGGTCTGAGTCAGAGGTAGAGTTGGGGTCTGAGTCAGAGGTAGAGTTGAGGTCTGAGTCAGAGGTAGAGTTGGGGTCTGAGTCAGAGGTAGAGTTGGGGTCTGAGTCAGAGGTAGAGTTGGGGTCTGAGTCAGAGGTAGAGTTGGGGTCTGAGTCAGAGGTAGAGTTGGGGTCTGAGTCAGAGGTAGAGTTGGGGTCTGAGTCAGAGGTAGAGTTGGGGTCTGAGTCAGAGGTAGAGTTGGGGTCTGAGTCAGAGGTAGAGTTGGGGTCTGAGTCAGAGGTAGAGTTGGGGTCTGAGTCAGAGGTAGAGTTGGGGTCTGAGTCAGAGGTAGAGTTGGGGTCTGAGTCAGAGGTAGAGTTGGGGTCTGAGTCAGAGGTAGAGTTGGGGTCTGAGTCAGAGGTAGAGTTGGGGTCTGAGTCAGAGGTAGAGTTAGGGAATGAGCCAGAGGTAGAGTTGGGGTCTGAGTCAGAGGTAGAGTTGGGGTCTGAGCCAGAGGTAGAGTTAGGGTCTGAGTCAGAGGTAGAGTTGGGGTCTGAGTCAGAGGTAGAGTTAGGGTCTGAGCCAGAGGTAGAGTTAGGGTCTGAGCCAGAGGTAGAGTTAGGGTCTGAGCCAGAGGTAGAGTTAGGGTCTGAGTCAGAGGTAGAGTTGGGGTCTGAGTCAGAGGTAGAGTTGGGGTCTGAGCCAGAGGTAGAGTTGGGGTCTGAGCCAGAGGTAGAGTTGGGGTCTGAGCCAGAGGTAGAGTTAGGGTCTGAGTCAGAGGTAGAGTTGGGGTCTGAGTCAGAGGTAGAGTTGGGGTCTGAGTCAGAGGTAGAGTTGGGGTCTGAGTCAGAGG
The DNA here is from genome assembly GCF_045791955.1 of Oncorhynchus clarkii lewisi. NCBI lineage: Eukaryota > Metazoa > Chordata > Actinopteri > Salmoniformes > Salmonidae > Oncorhynchus > Oncorhynchus clarkii. The sequence continues at coordinate 415,720 of NC_092148.1, read as the reverse complement.
TAGAGTTGGGGTCTGAGTCAGAGGTAGAGTTGGGGTCTGAGTCAGAGGTAGAGTTGGGGTCTGAGTCAGAGGTAGAGTTGGGGTCTGAGTCAGAGGTAGAGTTGGGGTCTGAGTCAGAGGTAGAGTTGGGGTCTGAGTCAGAGGTAGAGTTGGGGTCTGAGTCAGAGGTAGAGTTGGGGTCTGAGTCAGAGGTAGAGTTAGGGTCTGAGTCAGAGGTAGAGTGGGGGTCTGAGTCAGAGGTAGAGTTAGGGTCTGAGTCAGAGGTAGAGTTAGGGTCTGAGTCAGAGGTAGAGTTAGGGTCTGAGTCAGAGGTAGAGTTGGGGTCTGAGTCAGAGGTAGAGTTGGGGTCTGAGGCAGAGGTAGAGTTAGGGAATGAGTCAGAGGTAGAGTTGGGGTCTGAGTCAGAGGTAGAGTTGGGGTCTGAGCCAGAGGTAGAGTTGGGGTCTGAGCCAGAGGTAGAGTTGGGGTCTGAGCCAGAGGTAGAGTTGGGGTCTGAGCCAGAGGTAGAGTTGGGGTCTGAGCCAGAGGTAGAGTTGGGGTCTGAGCCAGAGGTAGAGTTGGGGTCTGAGCCAGATGTAGAGTTGGGGTCTGAGCCAGAGGTAGAGTTGGGGCCTGAGCCAGAGGTAGAGTTGGGGTCTGAGCCAGAGGTAGAGTTGGGGTCTGAGTCAGAGGTAGAGTTGGGGTCTGAGTCAGAGGTAGAGTTGGGGTCTGAGTCAGAGGTAGAGTTGGGGAATGAGCCAGAGGTAGAGTTGGGGAATGAGCCAGAGGTAGAGTTGGGGAATGAGCCAGAGGTAGAGTTGGGGAATGAGCCAGAGGTAGAGTTGGGGAATGAGCCAGAGGTAGAGTTGGGGAATGAGCCAGAGGTAGAGTTGGGGAATGAGCCAGAGGTAGAGTTGGGGAATGAGCCAGAGGTAGAGTTGGGGAATGAGCCAGAGGTAGAGTTAGGGAATGAGCCAGAGGTAGAGTTGGGGTCTGAGTCAGAGGTAGAGTTAGGGAATGAGCCAGAGGTAGAGTTGGGGTCTGTGTCAGAGGTAGAGTTGGGGTCTGAGTCAGAGGTAGAGTTGGGGAATGAGCCAGAGGTAGAGTTAGGGAATGAGCCAGAGGTAGAGTTGGGGTCTGAGCCAGAGGTAGAGTTGGGGTCTGAGCCAGAGGTAGAGTTGGGGTCTGAGCCAGAGGTAGAGTTGGGGTCTGAGCCAGAGGTAGAGTTGGGGTATGAGTCAGAGGTAGAGTTGGGGTATGAGTCAGAGGTAGAGTTGGGGTCTGAGTCAGAGGTAGAGTTGGGGTCTGAGTCAGAGGTAGAGTTGGGGTCTGAGTCAGAGGTAGAGTTGGGGTCTGAGTCAGAGGTAGAGTTAGGGTCTGAGCCAGAGGTAGAGTTAGGGTCTGAGCCAGAGGTAGAGTTAGGGTCTGAGTCAGAGGTAGAGTTAGGGTCTGAGTCAGAGGTAGAGTTAGGGTCTGAGTCAGAGGTAGAGTTGGGGTCTGAGTCAGAGGTAGAGTTGGGGTCTGAGTCAGAGGTAGAGTTGGGGTCTGAGTCAGAGGTAGAGTTGGGGTCTGAGTCAGAGGTAGAGTTGGGGTCTGAGTCAGAGGTAGAGTTGGGGTCTGAGTCAGAGGTAGAGTTGGGGTCTGAGTCAGAGGTAGAGTTGGGGTCTGAGTCAGAGGTAGAGTTGGGGTCTGAGTCAGAGGTAGAGTTGGGGTCTGAGTCAGAGGTAGAGTTGGGGTCTGAGTCAGAGGTAGAGTTGGGGTCTGAGTCAGAGGTAGAGTTGGGGTCTGAGTCAGAGGTAGAGTTGGGGTCTGAGTCAGAGGTAGAGTTGGGGTCTGAGTCAGAGGTAGAGTTGGGGTCTGAGTCAGAGGTAGAGTTGGGGTCTGAGTCAGAGGTAGAGTTGGGGTCTGAGTCAGAGGTAGAGTTAGGGAATGAGCCAGAGGTAGAGTTGGGGAATGAGCCAGAGGTAGAGTTGGGGAATGAGCCAGAGGTAGAGTTGGGGAATGAGCCAGAGGTAGAGTTAGGGAATGAGCCAGAGGTAGAGTTGGGGTCTGAGTCAGAGGTAGAGTTGGGGTCTGAGTCAGAGGTAGAGTTGGGGTCTGAGTCAGAGGTAGAGTTGGGGTCTGAGTCAGAGGTAGAGTTGGGGTCTGAGTCAGAGGTAGAGTTGGGGTCTGAGTCAGAGGTAGAGTTGGGGTCTGAGTCAGAGGTAGAGTTGGGGTCTGAGTCAGAGGTAGAGTTGGGGTCTGAGTCAGAGGTAGAGTTGGGGTCTGAGTCAGAGGTAGAGTTGGGGTCTGAGTCAGAGGTAGAGTTGGGGTCTGAGTCAGAGGTAGAGTTGGGGTCTGAGTCAGAGGTAGAGTTGGGGTCTGAGTCAGAGGTAGAGTTGGGGTCTGAGCCAGAGGTAGAGTTGGGGTCTGAGTCAGAGGTAGAGTTAGGGTCTGAGCCAGAGGTAGAGTTAGAGTCTGAGCCAGAGGTAGAGTTGGGGTCTGAGTCAGAGGTAGAGTTGGGGTCTGAGCCAGAGGTAGAGTTGGGGTCTGAGCCAGAGGTAGAGTTGGGGTCTGAGCCAGAGGTAGAGTTGGGGTCTGAGCCAGAGGTAGAGTTAGGGTCTGAGTCAGAGGTAGAGTTGGGGTCTGAGTCAGAGGTAGAGTTGGGGTCTGAGCCAGAGGTAGAGTTAGGGAATGAGTCAGAGGTAGAGTTGGGGTCTGAGCCAGAGGTAGAGTTAGGGTCTGAGTCAGAGGTAGAGTTGGGGTCTGAGTCAGAGGTAGAGTTGGGGTCTGAGTCAGAGGTAGAGTTAGGGAATGAGCCAGAGGTAGAGTTGGGGAATGAGCCAGAGGTAGAGTTGGGGAATGAGCCAGAGGTAGAGTTAGGGAATGAGCCAGAGGTAGAGTTGGGGTCTGAGTCAGAGGTAGAGTTAGGGAATGAGCCAGAGGTAGAGTTGGGGAATGAGCCAGAGGTAGAGTTGGGGAATGAGCCAGAGGTAGAGTTAGGGAATGAGCCAGAGGTAGAGTTGGGGTCTGAGTCAGAGGTAGAGTTAGGGAATGAGCCAGAGGTAGAGTTGGGGTCTGTGTCAGAGGTAGAGTTGGGGTCTGAGTCAGAGGTAGAGTTGGGGAATGAGCCAGAGGTAGAGTTAGGGAATGAGCCAGAGGTAGAGTTGGGGTCTGAGCCAGAGGTAGAGTTAGGGAATGAGTCAGAGGTAGAGTTGGGGTCTGAGCCAGAGGTAGAGTTGGGGTCTGAGCCAGAGGTAGA